>NC_057808.1:535934201-535947694 GCF_018294505.1 Triticum aestivum | reverse complement strand
CTGTTTTTTTCATCAGTTTTCTTTGTTATACTTTGGTTTTCTTTTTTTGAATGGTTTTCTTCCTTTTTATTCATTTTACTTGGGTTTCTTTGTTTCTTTTTTGCTTTCTTTGTTTTCTTTTGGGCTTCTTCATTTTTGTTTTGTTTCGCGTAGGTTTTCTCAATACACAATATACATCTTTAGTATACTCATGAAACATTTTTTCGATACACATTAAACTTTTTCAAATACATGATCTACATTATTCTTAAATACATATTTTGAACACTTTTTTAATACATGGTTAACATTTTAGAAATACATGTTAAACATTTTTTAATATATGGTCAATATTTTTTATACACATTTAACATTTTTCGAATGCTTCGTCAACATTTTCTAAATACTTGCTCAACATTTTTTTAAATGCTTGATTAACATTTTTATATGCATGATAAAAAATTTTCATTATTTTTTTAACACATGGTCAACATTTTTTCCACACACATTATTTTTTTTCAAATGTTTGATCAATATTTTTGAAATACTTGCTCAAATTTTTTTCAAATGCTTGATTAACATTTTTATATACATGACCAAAAAGAATTAACATTGTTTGAATACATGGTAATATTTTTTCTATACACATTTAACATTTTCCAAACGCTTGATTAACATTTTTCAAACACTTGTTCAACATTTTTTCAAATGTGAAGCATGATAAAATTTTCATTGATCAAATGGGGCTAGAGCATCTTCACTTAAGTCCCCCTACATGGGAAGCTTCTCTTTCAACAGAAACTTGCAACTCTGCAGAGCGCGGTACAAATGCAAATGCAAATGCAAATGGTGAGTGAGTATACAGTTGATTCGGAGGCTGCTCGTTGAGTACACGGATGAAATAGTAAGCATGAAGTGTGTATACTACTTCAACGGTGGATACAATTCATGGTTTACGGGGATGGCGTTTCTCTAGAAGCTCTCGCCGGAAGAAATCTACAAAGAGACGAAGAGTCTCAAGGTTGCCATGGAATGGATGGTGGATGAACTCGTGCACAGAGAAATAAGTGGTCCTCGCGGGAGCTGGATTGAATTCAAGACGGAGTCACATGAAGCTGCAAAAGACATAACAACAGAGTTGCTAGAGTCCGTGGTTGATGAGATGGTCGCTGACCTTTGCGCATTTTGTTCGTCGAGAGCAAAAATAGGGACCCTAACCTGCCCTCTATGTGATGATAGATCAAAGGCTGCCAGAGCCATTCTTTACCTTTTTTGAGGACCATTTGGGCTGCCATCCCATGATACAAAAAATATCAAGGCATTGTAATTTCTTTCTTTTACCATGGTCCATTGTTAATGTAAGTAGCTCTCACTGTATGTTGTACAATGTGGCATCTTTAGTTGTATGGATGGTGTCTGTTCTTTGCAACCTATATCGCGGGTAATTATTTGTCGTCTTAGAAAATGGTGCAAACTATTAGCCTCTCTTTTCAGCTTCATTTGTCTGGTGTTGTTAACAAGAGCGGTTCTTTGTCTGGTCACAGAAGATTGCACGAATTATTCCTTATATCTTTTCAGCTGTGCTAATCTCATGATCTAAAGAAACAATTACTTGGTGAACCTGGCATGGATATCTCCCAATCATAAAGTACTAAAAACCGGTGTATAATCTTCCATTTCTCTATGATTTTTGCTCTTGCATTTCTATAATCTGGCTCTACTTTGTTTGCCCCTCCACCTGCAATTGTATTGTACATTGTGGATCCGTAGTGTTTTCTAAAGGAAAATTAATACATCCTTTGTTTGCCCCCTCCAGTTGTCTGTTATCAAATCAACATCCTTCACAGATGCCAGATGCAATGGCAGGGCATTTCCTTGCAAGGTGGGTGAGTTCATCCTTCATCGTGACACTACCCTTGCACAGTTGTACCAACAGGGGTCACCGCACATAATTCACATCACATGCTTCAACATGACTAGTTCTTGTGTGTGTTGCTTAACGAGGAAGGCTTTTGGCAAGAGTTGTTGCACAACTATACTTGCATTCCAAAACGATATCCCAAGTCTATGCGAAGCCTAATGATTTGCCCTTTTGGAAGGGCTTGATGAATGTCAAGTCTTCCTTCTTTTAAGAGAGGTTCCTTTATGGTTGGTGATGGCCAATCAACGAATTTCGAGGAAGATGCCTGGTTGGGTGACACTCCATTAGCTCTTCAATACCCGACCCTTTACACTCTTGCTTTTAGGAAGGATGCCTCAATGGCCTCTGTTCTGGGGGTTAGCCCATTGAATATTCAATTCCGAAGAGCTTTAGTTGGCGACAAATGGATTAAGTGGATCCATTTAGTTAGTAGGTTGATCTCAATCAATGTAACTCAGATGCTAGATATGTTCTAGTGGAGATTTTTTGTTTAGCTGGAGCCACTGCCATCCTTCCTTTCATGGAGTGGCTTCTTCTTAGCCCCGCCACCTTGCCTTTGATTATCAAACACGACGTTGACTTTTTCGCGTCACTGTTATTTCTATTTCAGCGCTTGTTTTTACGTTTGCGTCGTGGCTTCCTGTTTTCATCACGCACCATGGATGTCCCCGGGTTGTTGCTTTGGCCCCTTTTCTTGGCGAGCCAGTTGTCCGCTATGGCACAAAATTTGGTCATCATGCTTGTGAGTGCCGCCATGGTCTTCAACTTGTAGTGGCCGAAGTCTCGAGAGAGCCACTTGTCGTTGATATTGTTTCTGAATGCCGAAGGGCCACAACATCACTGCAATGTCCATGTGTTGCCAAGATAGCAAGAAAGCAAGTAGAATGGGCGCTTGCCAACCTGGCACCGCCCAGCTTCCTCTCAAGAGGCGCCAGCAGGTGGCGCCCCAACCCCTAGTATAGTAGACCAAAATGTCAACTAAAAACATATAAGTGCTACAACCAGCTTCTTGAGACCACAATGACCTGTCTGATTCATGTAGGCAGCTTTTGTTGGGTGTGGTATAATTCCTGTAACCTATTGACGTTTTTGCCGCTTTGTTTAGAAAATTATGGGAAGGAGAGAAAAAACACTCTATCCACTCTTGGTACGTGTTACTGTATGCCCTTGAAGTGCTTATTCTTATGCATGTGAACGTTCATTTTTTCCACTTCCTGGACACCCTGTTCAAGTCATCAATGCTGCGGCCAGTGCCATCATCGGTTGTGTCGACCAGCTGCTTGCTTGTATCAATTGCCATCAAACATATTTTTCCGTGCATTGGATAAATGTAGTAGTGTTATAGTATGCTAATACAAACTTAGATACACTTCTTGGAACCAGCGCAAGCAACAAGCGGTGTTGAGCAACTCTATTTTGATTACGCTCAATTTTCAACGAAACAAACTAATGTATATTCCTTCTTCATCTCCACAATAAGATTTTCGCAACGGAACAAACATATGTTGCCTCACCGTGATTGCTCTTTTGCTTGTGAGCTTTCGTAGGCTCCCTGCCATATGGACGTAGATGATCAAGAAAAGTTCAAAGAAGCCATCTCAGGTTTCTTTAAGATAATTATAAGTATTTTTGCCACCTGAAACTTGGTTAGGGCATGTACAATACGGGCGCTATGGATAAAATCATGCCAGTTTTCGCATCGTTCCAGCTACTTTCCTGGCATCGGCACATAATCTGGAGTCGGACACTAAAAAAGTGTATAGACAATGTAGCTGCTAACGCCGGATGATTGTACATCTTAATTGCTCATGATTTTAAAAGCTCTTGTGTTGGAGCCGGCTTTAGAGTGATATCTTTAACATTCTCATATGCTGGTCATTAGGTACCAATGATATCTATGTATGCTAACTGATTCCACATGCTCTTGTCAGTCAATGCTAGCCTACACAAATAGTGTGTTATGTGGTGGATCAGCTTATCATGTTGGGATTGATCACATCTGGGTTCATTGTGATATGTAGACATCACAACTATCGTAGAGAAGGGTGGAGAAGAGAATAAGTTGCGAAATGGCTAGGGGCATGTGATATTAATTTTCACCCGTTGCAACACACGAACCTTTTTGCTAGTACTATAAAAAGGACGTATGAAACACATTTTGATAAAAAAAATGGAGTTTAATACTCCGTATTACGTATAGATAGATAGAACATCCAGAGGAAGATTGCAATTTTCCTTTTCCTTTTATTAGTTCAGTAGTAACCTAGTTTTGGGAAACCTCTAGAAGGTTCCTGACCCGATTTTTGGGGGATTTTCTGGCTTTTTAGTTCTTTCTTTTATCTTTTTACTTTTCCTTTTTTTCATTTCAAAGTTTATTTTTACTTTTTAAAATGTTTAGGAATTCCAAAACAATGTTCTTGTGGATTTCTTGATTTTTATCCTAAATTAAAAAAATCCCTTTATATATATATATATATATATATATATATATATATATATTCAAACTTTGTTCACATTTTTAAAAAATGTCATGTTTGTCCAAAATTGTTAGGAACTAAAAAGAATTATTCTGGATCTGCCACTGCCTTTAATTGTTCAAGAAGTGTTTTGAAAAAAAAAACAAATACCATTCGGATCTGCTGCTGCCTGCTGCCCTTATTTCTTAAAGCTTCACATGGCTTTTTAATCACAAACTTTCTCAAGGTTCGTTGGCGGCCTGGTGGTTGCGAGATCGAGTCCTACGCATCCCTTCTTTTGGATTTTTTCGATCTCTATTGGACTGGCCCATTCTGCTTTTTTCTTCACATTTGTTTATATTTCGTCAAAATATATTCTGCATATCTCAGAAATTACCTTACTTATTTTTTTTTATAAATGTTCACCGTGCAAGTACCTCAAGATGATTTTGCCAGTACAAATCATCATCGACATCCTCCGCCACGGTTACGATGCAGCCCTTGTTTTCTACCACGTCGGAACCCCAGGCTCACTGCAATGCCACCGTAGACTGGGTACGTATTATATTATACGTCACTGCAATGCTACGTACGTATTATATTATATCCTCTCCCTTGTGAGACAATTCACACGTTGCAGGTGCAGAAGAGGAGCCTTGGCGCAGTGGTAAAGTTGCTGCCTTGTGACAATGAGGTCATGGGTTCAAGTCCTGGAAACAGCCTCTTACAGAAATGTAGGAAAAGGCTGCGTACTATAGATCCAAAATGGTCGGACCCTTTCCCGGACCCTGCGCAAGCGGGAGCTACATGCACCGGGCTGCCCCTTGTGAGACAATTCACACGTTGCAGGTGATGTTGCACGTGCAACGCTCGCAGATGAAAGAGTCGGGACAGTGGAGGGTTCCCCAAAAAACTAGGAGCCCCCTCGAGAGGCGATTAGGGTTTTGGTGGAGAGACGGCGGGGCGTCAGATTTTTTGGTCTGGGAGATGGCGACGTCTGCAGATCCAAGCGGAAGCTCGGGGGGAGCGCACTCTCCCAGGGCGGCGAGGGCGAGGATGGAGGAGGCCATGGGAAAGCTGGATCTCATCAAGGAAGAAGCCACACCTCTGGTGGTTGATGATCTCGAGGAGGGAGTCCTGCAGAAGTGGTCGATCGCTGGCCAGGTTCTACACCAAAAGACTCTACACATCCAAACCATTGCTAATGCGTTGAGGCCGGCGTGGGGAAACCCTAGGGGTTTATTCTTCAAGCCGGTGGGCGAGAACACCTTTGTGGCAGACTTCGAGAATCGGCATGATCGAGATCGCGTATGAGAAGGATCGCCGTGGAATGTGAGCAAGCATGCAGTAATTATGGCGGACTTTGATGCTTGCATCAGACCGTCAGAGCTAAAGTTTGACAAACTTCAGTTGTAGGCTAGGGTTCCAAACCTGCCCTTCAACTTGCAGAATGATCGGTGGGGAAAAGAGGTTGCTAAACAGATAGATCCCAATGCGACGTCTATCCACTTTGATCCGGTGGGAGGATATCTGAGGGCTAGGGTGACGATTAATGTTAGTAAACCCTTGAGGCGATGGATTCTGATTGATTCAGCAAAGAGGGAGTCTAGGGACTGGTATGACATTCAATATGAACACGTCCCGAATTTTTGTTTCTTGTGTGGTCGTCTTGGCCACTCTGATCTATTTTGTCCCACTCTGGGCACTCGTGACGTGAACAGAAATTTGCCTTTTAACACAAGCTTGCGGGCGCCAGAGGACGGGAAGGGAGCTGGCTCGGGTGATGGCTCGTCTAAGGAAACTGAACACTCTGCAGCCAGTAGGAAAGATGCAGCCTCGTCGAACAGCAAGCCTCGAGGGGAAGAGGAGGTCAATTCCCCAAATAAGAAACCAACTTACAAGAGAAAGGGAGGACCGCAACACGAAAAAGTTTATCGTAGGGTTGACCCTTAGGCTCTACCAAGCCCTGCAAATATGACAAGTCCAGATGGTGCTCCTACTGATATGGTGGTATTTGCAGCTTAGAGAACTGATGGCTCGGGGCCAATAGATGGAGATGCGGGTGCTGTCTCGAGAGTGAAGGAACCAGAATCAAAGAAGAAGAAGCCTACCCCTCCATCCTCTAAAAATTCGGTAGTGGCTGCTGGTCAGCCCTGCCAGGAGCCATGAAATGCCTGAGTTGGAACTGCCGGGGGCTTGGGAACCCCGAGGCAGTTCGAGAGCTTCGGAAATTAACGAAGCAAGAAGTGCCCACCTTGCTCTTTGTTTCAGAGACGAAGATCAGGGCTAGAAGAGTAGAGATCCTGCAACAAAGTCTTTTGCGGGATGCTTTGCGGTGGATAGTGCAGGACTAAGCGGAGGAATCGGTTTGTTCTGGTCAAGTGATAGGTTTAACTTGGCACAAACACTAATTAAAACATAAAAACAAATCTAACCAGAGGCTAGATCAAATATTTATTCCTAAACAGAAGCAAAAAGCAAAAAAAAAACTAAAAATAAAATTGGGTTGCCTCCCAACAAGCGCTATCATTTAACGCCCCTAGCTAGGCATAAAAGCAAGGATAGATCTAGGTATTGCCATCTTTGGTAGGCAATCCATAAGTGGCTCTCATAATAGATTCATAAGGTAATTTAATTTTCTTTCTAGGGAAGTGTTCCATGCCTTTCCTTAACGGAAATTGGAATCTAATACTCCCTTTCTTCATATCAATAATTGCACCAATCATTCTAAGGAAAGGTCTACCAAGAATAATAGGACATGAAGGATTGCAATCTATATCAAGAACAATAAAATCTACGGGCACATAATTCCTATTTGCAACAATAAGAACATCATTAATTCTTTCCATAGGTTTTTTAATAGTGGAATCCGCAAGGTGTAAATTTAAAGAGCAATCATCAAATTTGCGGAAACCTAACAAATCACACAAAGTTTTTGGAATCGTGGAAACACTAGCACCCAAATCACACAAAGCATAGCATTCATGATCTTTAATTTTAATTTTAATAGTAGGTTCCCACTCATTATAAAGTTTTCTAGGGATAGAAACTTCCAACTCAAGTTTTTCTTCATAAGATTGCATTAAAGCATCAACGATATGTTTGGTAAAAGCTTTATGTTGACTATAAGCATGCGGAGAATTTAGCACGGATTGCAACAAGGAAATACAATCTATCAAAGAGCAATTATCATAATTAAATTCCTTGAAATCCAAAATAGTGGGTTCATTGATATCTAAAGTTTTGACTTCTTCAATCCCACTTTTACAAATTTTAGCATCAAGATCTAAAAACTCCGAATTTTTTGGAACGCCTTGTAGGTAAAGGTGGATCATATTCAGTCCCATCATTATCAAGATTCATATTGCAAAACAAAGATTTAATAGGGGACACATCAATAAGTTTTAGATCTTCATATTTATTCTCATAAAAATTAGAAGAACACGCTTTCGCAAAGCAATCTTTCTTAGCACGCATCCTAGCGGTTCTTTCTTTGCACTCATCAATAGAAATTCTCATAGTTTTGAGAGACTCATTGATATCATGCTTAGGTGGAATAGATCTAAGTTTCAAAGAATCAACATCAAGAGAAATTCTATCAACGTTCCTAGCCAATTCATCAACTTTAAGCAATTTTTCTTCAAGCAAAGCATTGAAATTGTTTTGCGAATTCATAAACTCCTTAACACTAGTTTCAAATTCAGAAGGCATCTTATTAAAATTTCCATAAGAATTGTTGTAGGAATTACCATAATTATTAGAGGAATTACTAGGATACGGCTTAGGATTAAAGTTTCCTCTATACACGTTGTTACCAAAATTATTCCTACCAGCAAAATTCACATCCATAGGTTCATTATTATTCTCAATCAAAGTAGACAAAGGAATATCATCAGGATCAGAAGAAACACTTTTAGTAGCAAATAATTTCATAAGTTCATCCATCTTTCCACTCAAAACATTAATTTCTTCTATCGCATGCACTTTTTTATTAGTAGATCTTTCGGTGTGCCATTGAGAATAATTAACCATAATATTATCTAGGAGTTTAGTAGCTTCTCCTAAAGTGATTTCCATAAAAGTGCCTCCCGCGGCCGAATCTAAAAGGTTCCTAGAAGCAAAATTCAATCCGGCATAAAAAAGTTTGTATAATCATCCACAAATTCAAACCATGAGTAGGGCAATTACGTATCATTAATTTCATTCTCTCCCAAGATTGTGCAACATGTTCATGATCAAGTTGCTTAAAATTCATAATATCGTTTCTAAGAGAGATGATCTTAGCGGGAGGAAAATACTTAGAGATAAAAGCATCTTTGCACTTATTCCATGAATCAATCATATTTTTAGGCAAAGACGAAACCAAGCTTTAGCACGATCTCTAAGCGAAAAAGGAAATAGCTTCAATTTAACAATATCATTGTCCACATCTTTCTTCTTTTGCATATCACACAAATCAACGTAGCTATTTAGATGGGTAGCGGCATCTTCACTAGGAAGGCCAGCGAATTGATCTTTCATGACAAGATTCAACAAAGCAGCATTAATTTCACAAGATTCAGTATCGGTAAGAGGAGCAATCGGAGTGATAAGAAAATCATTGTTGTTGGTATTGGTAAAGTCACACAATTTAGTATTGTCTTGAGCCATAGTGACAAGCAAGCAATCCAACACACGAGCAAACAGGAAAAGAGCCAAAAAGGGGCGAACGAAAAAGAGAGGGCGAATAAAATGGCAAGGGTGAAGTGGGGGAGAGGAAAACGAGAGGCAAATGGCAAATAATGTAATGCGAGGGATAAGAGTTTGTGATGGGTACTTGGTATGTCTTGACTTTTGCGTAGACTCCCCGGCAACGGCGCCAGAAATGGCTCGTTGTCGGGAGTCAAATCCTGACTTGACTTGGCGCAAATCTCCCCGGCAACGGCGCCAGAAATCCTTCTTGCTACCTCTTGAGCATTGCGTTGGTTTTTCCCTTGAAGAGGAAAGGGTGATGCAGTAAAGTAGCGTAAGTATTTCCCTCAGTTTTTGAGAACCAAGGTATCAATCCAGTAGGAGACCACGCTCAAGTCCCTCGCATCTACACAAACAAATAAGAACCTCGCAACCAACGCGATAAAGGGGTTGTCAATCCCTTCACGGTCACTTACGAGAGTGAGATCTGATAGATATGATAAGATAATATTTTTGGTATTTTTATGATAAAGAGAAATAAAGATGCAAAGTAAAATAAAAGGCAATAGAAATAGCTAAGTGTTGGAAGATTAATATGATGGAAAATAGACCCGGGGGCCATAGGTTTTACTAGTGGCTTCTCTCAAGAGCATAAGTATTACGGTGGGTGAACAAATTACTGTCGAGCAATTGATAGAATTGAGCATAGTTATGAGAATATCTAGGTATGATCATGTATATAGGCATCACATCCGTGACAAGTAGACTGACTCTTGCCTGCATCTACTACTTTTACTCCACACATCGACCGCTATCCAGCATGTATCTAGAGTATTAAGTTCATAAGAACAGAGTAACGCTTTAAGCAAGATAACATGATGTAGAGGGATAAACTCATGCAATATGATATAAACCCCATCTTGTTATCCTCGATGACAACAATACAATACGTGCCTTGCTGCCCCTGCTGTCACTGGGAAAGGACACCGCAAGATTGAACCCAAAGCTAAGCACTTCTCCCATTGCAAGAAAGATCAATCTAGTAGGCCAAACCAAACTGATAATTCGAAGAGACTTGCAAAGATAACCAATCATACATAAAAGAATTCAGAGAAGATTCAAATATTGTTCATAGATAAACTTGATCATAAACCCACAATTCATCGGTCCCGACAAAGACACCACAAAAGAAGATTACATTGAATAGATCTCCACGAGAATCATGGAGAACTTTGTATTGAGATCCAAAGAGAGAGAAGAAGCCATCTAGAAAATAACTATGGACCCGAAGGTCTGGGGTAAACTACTCACACATCATCGGAGAGGCTATGGTGTTGATGTAGAAGCCCTCTGTGATCAATGCCCCTTCCGGCAGGACGCCGGAAAAGGCCCCAAGATGGGATCTCACGGGTACAGAAGGTTGCGGCGGTGGAATTAGGTTTTCGTGGATGCTTATGATGGTTTGGGGGTACGTATAGGTATATATAGGAGGAAGAAGTACGTCGGTGGAGCAACATGGGCCCCACGAGGGTGGAGGGCGCGCCTGGGGGGGGGGGGGTAGGCGCGCCCCCCTGTTTGTTCCGAAAATCACGTACCCGAAGGTTTCACTTCGTTTGGACTCCGTTTGATATTCTTTTTCTGCGAAACACTGAAATAGGCAAAAAACAGCAATTTGGGCTGGGCCTCCGGTTAATAGGTTAGTCCCAAAAATAATATAAAAGTGTATAATAAAGCCCATTAAACATCCAAAACAGAATATAATATAGCATGGAACAATAAAAAATTATAGATACGTTGGAGACGTATCATAATTCTGTTCTGGAAGTCATGTTCCTAGACCATGACGAACCTAGCTACGAACTATGAGGAAGCGATGATGAGCCCAGATTCCACAAAAATGGCTTGAGGCCATGAAATCTGAGATGGGATCCATGTATGAGAACAAAGTATGGACTTTTGTTGACTTGCCCGATGATCGGCAAGCCATAGAGGATAAATGGATCTTCAAGAAGAAGACTGCCGCTGATGGTAATGTTACTATCTACAAAGCTCAACTTGTTGCGAAAGGTTTTCGACAAGTTCAAGGTGTTGACTACGATGCGATTTTCTCACTCGGAGCGATGCTTAAGTCTCTCTGAATCATATTAGCAATTGCCACATTTTATGAAATCTGGCAAATGGATGTCAAAACTGCATTCCTTAATGGATTTCTTAAAGAAGAGTTGTATATGATACAACCAAAAGTTTTTGTCAATCCTAAAGGTGCTAACAAAGTGTGCAAACTCCAGCAATCCATGTATGGATTGGTGCAAGCATCTCGGAGTTGGAATATACGCTTTGATAAGGTGATCAAAGCATATCGTTTTATACAGACTTATGCTGAAGCCTGTATTTACAAGAGAGTGAGTGGGAGCTCTGTATCATTTCTGATATTATATGTGGATGCCATTTTGCTGATTGGAAATGATATAGAATTTCTGGATAGCATAAAGGATACTTGAATAAGAATTTTTCAATGAAAGACCTCAGTGAAGCTGCTTACATATTGGGCATGAAGATGTATAGAGATAGATCAAGACGCTTGATAAGATTTTCAATGAGTACATACCTTGACAAGATTTTGAAGGAGTTCAAAATGGATCAGTCAAAGGAGTTCTAGCCTGTATTGTAAGGTGTGAAGTTGAGTAATGACTCAAAGCCCGACCACGGCATAAGATAGAGAGAGAATGAAAGTCATTCCCTATGCCTCAGCCATAGGTTCTATAAAGTATGCCATGCTGTGTAACAAACCTATTGTATACCTTACCATGAGTTTGGCAAGGGGGTACGATAGTGATCCAGGAGTGGATCACTAGACAGTAGTCAAAGTTATCCTTAGTTACCTAAGAGGACTAAGGAAATATTTATCGGTTATGGAGGTGATAAAAAGTGTTCGTTATAAAGAGTTACATCGATGCAAGCTTTTACACCGATCCAGATGACTCTGAGTCTCAATCTGGATATGTATTGAAAGTAGGAGCAATTAGCTAGAGTAGCTCCATGCAGAACATTGTAGACATAGAAATTTGCAAAATGCATACGAATCTGAATGTGGCAGACCCGTTAACTAAACTTCTCTCACAAGCAAAACATGATCACACCTTTGTACTCTTTGGGTGTTAATCACATAGCGATGTGAACTAGATTATTGACTCTAGTAAACCCTTTGAGTGTTGGTCATATGACAATGTGAACTATGGGTGTTAATCACATAAAGATGTGAACTATTGGTGTTAAATCACATGGCGATGTGAACTAGATTATTGACTCTAGTGCAAGTGGGAGACTGAAGGAAATATGCCCTAGAGGCAATAATAAGTTGTTATTTTATATTTCCTTATATCATGATAAATGTTTATTATTCATGCTAGAATTGTATTAACCGTAAACTTGATACATGTGTGGATACATAGACAAAACACCATGTCCCTAGTAAGCCTCTACTAGACTAGCTCGTTAATCAAAGATGGTTAAGATTCCTAACCATAGACATGTGTTGTCATTTGATGAACGGGATCACATCATTAGGATAATGATGTGATGGACAAGACCCATCCGTTAGCTTAGCATAATGATCGTTCAGTTTTATTGCTATTGCATTCTTCATGTCAAATACATATTCCATCGACTATGAGATTATGCAACTCCCAGATACCGGAGGAATACCTTGTGTGTTATCAAACGTCACAACGTAACTTGATGATTATAAAGATGCTCTACAGGTATCTCCGAAGGTGTTTTTTGGGTTGTCATAGATCGAGATTAGGATTTGTCACTACGAGTATCGGGGAGGTATCTCTGGGCCCTCTTGGTAATGCACATCATTATAAGCCTTGCAAGCAATGTGACTAATGATTTAGTTGTGGGATAATGTATTACAGAATGAGTAAAGAGACTTGCCGGTAATGAGATTGAACTAGGTATGAAGATACCGACGATCGAATCTCGGGCAAGCAACATATCGATGACAAAGGGAATAATCACTACTGGAATTAGCTAATTTGCCGTCTACCAAGTCTTTGCCGTCCGCTAGCTGACGGCAAAGAAGGTCTTTGCCATCCGCTTGCAGAAAATGGACGACAAAGAGTAGGCAGATGGCAAAGAACGGTCTTTGCCATCTGCCTACTCTTTGCCGTCAGCTAGCGGACGGCAAAGAATCTTTGCCGTCAGCTAGCAGACGACAAAGAGGGTGGTGGTCCCCACTAACGAGCTGATTAAAAAAACTTAATGTCCCCCCTCTTTGCCGTCAGCTAGCAGATGGCAAAGAGGAAAAAAAGCTGACGGCAAAGGTTTGGCGGACGGCAAAGAACTAACCTACCTAACGGCGAGACCCACCCCGCCCTGGATCCATATCTGTATTTCTCTCCTCTCTCCTCCCCGAGCCACCACGCCGTCGCCCCACCCCTGCCGCCGCCGCCACCCGCCGC
>NC_057808.1:535922891-535933769 GCF_018294505.1 Triticum aestivum | reverse complement strand
GTGTTAGATTTAGTGCATGGGTTTTAGATAATTAGTCATATAATTAAAAGAAGTAGAAAAAAGATGAAAAAAGTAGAAGAAGAAAAGAAGAATATGTAGAAGGGGAAGAAGAAGAAGAAGAAGAAGAAGAAGAAGAAGAGGGGAGAAGAAGAAGAAAGTGTAGGAGAAGAAGAGGAGGGGAGAAGAAGAAGAAGAAAGTGTAGGAGAAGAAGAGGAGGGGAGAAGAAGAAGAAGAAGAAGAAGAAGAAGAAAGTGTAGGTGTAGGAGAAGAAGAGGAGGGGAGAAGAAGAAGGAGAAGAAAAGAAGAAAAGAAGAATATGTAGAAGGTGCTCTTTGGCCTTCCAGAGGCCGGCGGGGTCATATATTTGTGAATTATGAGTTAGGTCGTATATTTTTTGATTTTGTTATGCAAAACATCATACATATTTGTGTTTATCGGGTGGATTCAAATGTGCAGTTGTTTCGTCGCTGCGAGGGTGTGGTGTTTGACGACCTCCCCATGCGTTCGACGAGCTCCGCCCCTGCATTCGTTGGTGAGCACAAATGACATCTCCTCCTCCCCCTTCACTTGCTCTGTTCTGGTCTTCGTGCCGATGAAACTTGCTAGCTATAGGTGTCAATCATCAGTATGCGTAACCAATATGTGTCTCCCGTTCGAAAGCGTTATAGTTATAAATATGCATGCATTTGCATATTTATAACCGTGATTCTTTCGAATTGTCCAACGCTATCCATGGACAGCCCGAGTATGTGTAGATTGGGTTCGTTTTCCCATATGCTTTGCTTCGGATCCGACGCATAAATTTCGTCAGTGCCTCCCCTGTTGTTCTCCGGGTACACATCCTCTCTGTTTATTGCAAAGACGTGTATCAGGAGAACAGCGGGGAGGTGCTGCCAAAATTTTGCGTCGGATCCGGAGCATAGCATGGGAAAATGAACCCAATCTACACATACTTGGGTGGGATTAGGACCTATCATTACCTATTAGAGTGTAGGTTGCATGGACGTAATAAAATTGACAAAGTAGATCAACTGATGAATATATACATGGTGAATTATATATATATATATATATATATATATATTTGTTGTGTGTCCAGTAGCTCTGAAAGTCAAGATGAGTGATCGTGCGTGGATGTACACCGGTCACACTGGTCAGAACAAATGGAGCACTGAATGGTTCACAAAAACCAAGGGGTTTGTGCAAGCCGCATTTGCAAATGGCCAGAGGAAAACTTGGTGCCCTTGTTTATGGTGCGGCAATTGGGAAAAGAGGACAGAGGCTGAAATGGGCAAACACCTGCAGAAGAGTGGTTTTACGCCCGATTATACGGTGTGGACATATCATGGTGAGTCTGCCCAACGTGACCGAGCTGAGGTGGATCATCGTCGCACCGACGAGCATGGTACCGGGATGGAAAACATGGTGCAAGACTTCGATGATGCTCGGGATTCGGACGAGGAGATGGAGGAATCTGCAAAGGCCTTCAATGAAATGTTGGAGTCTTCAAAATGTCCGCTCCACGAGCACACTGAGCTTTGTCAGTTGGATGCCATCTCACAAGTAACGGCTCTGAAGGCTCGGTTCAACTTGGGCAGAGAATGCTACGACACAATGATGACAGTATTTGGATGCTTTCTACCCAAAGGCCATGTAATGCCTGCAAACCTGTACCAGTCGGACAAAATCCTCCGTGCACTGAAGATGCCCTCTGAGAAGATACATGCCTGTGAGAAAGGATGTGTCTTATTTAGGCTTGACTATGCGGACTTGAACTATTGTCCCATTTGCAAGTCTTCCAGGTATGTTGTGGTAGACAACGGTATGGGTGAGAAGACACAGACCAAAATCCCCGTTAGTGTTCTTTGTTATATGCCAATCTTACCAAGACTTCAACGTCTTTTCATGGTCGAAGAGACGGCCAGACAGATGACATGGCACAAAACGGGCAAAAGAACCGAACTAGATGCAGATGGGAATCTGATGATCGTACACACATCAGATGGTGTTGCATGGAAAAAGTTTGATGAAATACATGCTGACAAAGCAGCAGATCCGAGGCATCCTCGAGTCGGCATCAGCACAGATGGGTTCAGTGTGTTTGGTCTGAGGGCAACCCAATACAGTTGTTGGCCCGTATTTGTCTTTCCACTCAATCTCCCCCCGGACAGATTATGCAAAGAAAGAACATTTTCCTGACGTTGATAATTCCAGGGCCCAACTATCCGGGGAAAAATATGAATGTGTACATGCAGCCGCTTAAGGACGAATTGCAAGATGCCTGGGATAATGGGTTCAAGACATACGACGCCTATAGCAAACGGAACTTCATAATGTGTGTCTGGTACATGTACTCGACGCATGACTTGCCGGCGTATGCGCTATTCGTTGGCTGGTGTATGCATGGAAGGTTCCCGTGCCCCACATGCAAGGGAGCTCTTGAGTTTCGTTGGCTTCAGGCCGGTCGCAAGTTTTCTTGCTTCGACATGCATAGACAGTTCCTGGATCCTCGCCATAAGTTCAGGAAAGACAAGAAGAACTTCATCAGAGGTAGAGTTGTCAAAAACTCTGCATCACCTACGTTGACAGGCTAACAGACCCTGGATCAGTTAAACGCTCTCGAGCCAGATCCAGAGCGTCCAGGGTACTTCAAGGGGTATAATTCTAAGCACGCCTGGACTCACAAGACATGCTTATGGGATCTGCCTTACTTCAAAGACCTCCTTTCCCCACACAACATCGACGTGATGCACACTGAGAAGAATATCGCCGAGGCACTTTTGGTACATTGTTCGGCATAGATGGGAAGTCAAAGGATAATACTAAGGCTAGAGTCGATCTGGAGGCGCTATGTGATAGGCCGTTACAAAACATGAAAGAACCGAAAGGAAAGCAGAACTATACGAAGCCAAAGGCATGGTTCAATCTTGGAAGGCCAGCTATGAGGGAAATTATCTTGTGGGTGAAAATGCAGTTGAAGTTCCCCGATAGGTTTGCAGCGAATCTAAAGAGGGGAGCGATTCTTGATAAAGTGAAGATATTTGGTCTCAAGAGTCATGATTGGCATATATGGATTGAGCGGGTAATGCCGGTGATGTTGCGTGGCTTCATCCTTGAGGATGAATGGCTAGTACTGGCAGAACTCAGCTATTTCTTCCGTGTTCTTTGTGCGAAAGAACTATCGCCTGGCGTGCTAGAAGAAAGGGAAGAGTTGGCGCCGGAGTTGATCTGCAAGTTAGAGAAGATATTTCCACCGGGCTTCTTTAATCCAATGCAGCATTTGATTTTGCATCTCCCGACCAAGGCAAGATTGGGGGGGCCCGTGCAAAATCGTTGGTGCTACCCAACTGAGAGGATGCAGAAGACGCTTCGACAAAAATGTAAAAATAAACATAGAATTGAAGCATCGATGGCTGAGGCATTCATCACCGAGGAGGCGGCAAACTTCATGACAGCACACTATGAAGCCAAAAATCGTCATTTGCATAATCCGAAGCCTCGGTACAATGCTGACGAACCTCAAAAGGGTGGATCCAAGCTCAGCCTATTCAAAGGGAATCTCGCACCAGCCAGTGGTTCGAAACCAGTATCTTTGGATAATGAAGAATGGCGGACCATTACGTTGTATATCTTCAACAACCTGACAGAAGTGCGGCCGTACATCGAGTAAGTTCTCGGTACATTGTTTCACAACTTCTATTTCCTTTGAACTGCTCTTATTCCTGGATATTTCATACAGTCGATACGTCGCCATATTCTCGTATGGAGCGGTGATCCAAAAGGATTTCGTCGAAGAGTATGAGCTTCTCGGAAAGCAAGGAGGCGGCTATCCCGGTTGCATCTCTTGGTTCAAACATACGGTAATTTCTATTAGACCATTTCATTTCATTCGCTAATTTCTGCCTAATGCAAAAATCCTTTCGTATTAAACTTGTAGGCTAATTCAGAGTCTATGGATGCCGAATTGAGACAAGTCGCTAATGGTTTTGACTATAAGGTCCGTTCATTTGACAAATACGACATCAACGGGTATCGTTTTCGTACCTATGGCAAAGAGCTATCTATGGCCGACCGACAGTCTACAAATTGTTGTGTATCTGCTATCGGCGAAGGAGGTACCGAGTATTATGGGAGAGTTGAAGCAATTTATGAACTTCTATTCTATGGTGACAACCCACCGAATGTCGTACTCTTCAAATGTTATTGGTTTCAGCCGAAGGAGACTAGAAGGACTCATGAACATATAGGGCTAGTTGAAATCAAACAAAGCACCCATTTAGATGTTCCTGATGTCTATATTACGGCTCAACAGGCCACCCAAGTATTCTATCTACCGTGGGCCTGCCAAACTAATCCAAATCTGAAAGGTTGGGATGTCGTTTATGAAGTGCCGCCACGTGCTAGACTATCTCCCCCAAAGGAAGAGGATTATGAACCTCACATTAACCCAGCCACATATGAAGGAGAATTCTTCCAAGAGACACGTCTTTCCAAAAAGCGTTTCAAGAACCGCTATACTTCACCCCAAAACATTGAAGTAGACAGCGACAGTGAATCCGACATCAACCCAGAGGAGGAACAAGAAGAGCCGAAACAAGAAGAGGTTACTGCTGCGGATGACCTGTCAATGCTTGACCGATTACCTCAAGGTGGCCTTCCACATGTTGATGCCACTGAACCCTATGAGCCCGTCATTGATTATAGTGATGATGATGATTATGCATTTATTGATGATAGTGATCGAGATTATTAGTAGTGTCAGGTATTCAATTTTTTTATGTTGTACTTGATGATGATACACTTAAGTGATATACATATTATTATTCATGTCGGTATTTTTTTATGTTGTACTAATTTCGTTTACTCTTTGTCATGGCAGGTGTTGAAAGATGGTGGGCGCTGGTAAGTTTCTTCTAGTGTTTTGCTTAACAAATGCATAAAGACCTAGACTTAGCCTTATTTCCTCCAATATGCTTACCACAATGACCTAGAGTTAGCTTCTTTTCCTCCAAAATGACTTAATAAGCTTACTGACCTCCAAAACCATCCATTTTACCTAAGTTAGCTCTAAAACGATCTATACTTAGCTTTGTTTCCTCCAAAATGACCTAAGTTAGCTCTAGTATGCTTAGTTAACTAGGTTTGCTCAATAATGACATGTACTTAGCTTACTTATGTCAAAAATGGCATAATTAGCTTAGTTAGCTCATAAACAATCCATTTTACCTAAGTTAGCTCTAAAATGACCCATTATACCTTAGTTAGCTCATAAATGATCCATTTTACCCAAGTTAGCTCTAAAATGACCCATTTTACCTAGACTAACTCCAAAATGATCCATTTTACCTATGTTAGCTCTAAAATGACCCATTTTACCTAGGTTAGCTCCAAAATGACCCATCTTACCTAGGTTAGCTCCAAAATGATGCATTTTACCCAAGTTAGCTCTAAAATGACCCATTTTACCTAGATTAGCTCATAAACGACCCATTTCACCTAGGTTAGCTCACAAACGATCCATTTTACCTAGTTTAGCTCCAAAATGACCCATCACACCTAGGTTAGCTCTAAAATGATGCATTTTACCAAAGTTAGCTCATAAACGATCTATTTCACCTAGGTTAGCTCATAAACGACCCATTTCACCTAACTTAGCACAAAAACGATCCATTTCACCTAGGTTAGCCCCAAAATGACCCATCTTACCTAGGTTAGCTCTAAAATGATGCATTATACCTAAGTTAGCTCATAAATGATCTATTTCACCTAGGTTAGCTCATAAACGATCCATTTCAACTAAGTTAGCTCATAAATGATCCATTTCACCTAAGTTAGCTCATAAATGGCATATACTTCTTCTTCTAGTCACCTTTTTCTAACTTTCTTATTTACCTTTTTGCAGATTTCATTCACTTCACGGAAGCTAGCTTGCTATGATGGAGTGCTTGTTTTTCCTTTCATTCTCCTCTAGTATTCTTCTAGCTTGCTATGATGGAACTTGCTATCTTGGTGAAACTTTGCATTGTAATATGTATGGATGGAACAATGTGTATGTGCAACTTGCTATGTATGAATGGATGGAACTATATATGTATGCATGATGAAACTTATGTGCTGGATATGTCATATGTTTGCTGTTAAATAGCCTTGTGAAATATATATATATGTCATATATATATTTGCTGTGAAAATTGCTGGATTAAAAAAACAGAAAAAGAGGCACCTTTGCCGTCAGCCGCTGATGGAAAAGGCGCCTTTGCCGTCTGCCGCGGACGGCAAAGAAGCCACGCGGCGGCCAACTGTTCTCCCTGGGAGCTGACCCATTTGGTCAGTTTGCCTACAGCGGCGGACGGCAAAGGCTTTGCCTACAGTGGCAGACGGCAAAGGCTTGTCCCGCAGTGACGTCCAGCTGACGTCATTCGGCGGACGGCAATGGCCGGATGCTCTTTGCCGTCAGCGGCGGACGGCAAAGGCTGCCGTTAGCCGCCTAACGGACTAACATCACATTTATTGCCGTCGGCTTTCTTTGCCGTCAGCCGCTGATGGCAAAGGCCCCTTTGCCGTCCGCTTCAGAAAGCAGACGGCAAAGAAGCTCTTTACCGTAGCCTACTTTGCCGGAGCCTTTTGCCGTCCGCGGCAGACGACAAAGGCCTTTGCCGTCTGCCGTGGCAGACGGCAAATAAGCAAATTCCAGTAGTGAATGTATGTTGTCATTACGGTATGACCGATAAAGATCTTCATAGAATATGTGGGAACCAATATGAGCATCTAGGTTCCGCTGTTGGTTATTGACTGGAGAGGTGTCTCGGCCATGTCTACATTGTTCTCGAACCCGTAGGGTTTGCACGCGTAACGTGATGATGATTTTGTATTATATGAGTTATGTGATTTGGTGACCGAATATTGTTCGGAGTCCCGGATGAGATCACGGACATGACGAGGAGTCTCGAAATGGTCGATAGGTAAAGATTCATATATAGGACGATGATATTCGGACACCGGATGTGTTCCGGGGGTACCGGGTACATATCGGGTCACCGGAAAGGGGTTCCGGGCACCCCCGACAAAGATATGGGCCTAATGGGCCAAGAGGGGAAACGCAGCAGCCAGCATGGGCTGCTGTGTCCCCCATATAGGCTGCACCTTAGGAAGAAGGAAAGGGGCAAGAAAGAAGGAAGAGGAGGGATTTGACCTCCCCCTTCCTTCCCTCGTCCCTCCTCTTTCCTTCCCCCTCCGGTGGATATGGGAAGGGGGGAGGCCGAATTGGGAGGTGCCCAACTAGGATTCCTCCTACTTGGGGCGCGCGCTTGGCTGCCTCTCCTCCCCTCCAACCTATATATATATATATATGGGGGGGGCACCGCTAGAAAACACAACATTGGTTCCTAGCCGTGTGCGGCGCCCCCCTCCACAGTTTACGCCTCCGGTCATATCTTCGTACTGCTTATGCGAAGCCCTACGCGGATCACTTCACCATCATCGTCACCATGCCGTCGTGCTGACGGGACTCTCTCTTGACACTTTGTTGGATCAATAGTTCGAGGGACATCATCGAGCTGAATGTGTGCAGAACTCGGAGGTGCCGTACGTTCGGTACTTGATCGGTCGGAACGAGAAGAAGTTCGACTACATCAACCGCGTTGTCAAACGCTTCCGCTTTCGGTCTACGAGGGTACGTGGACACACTCTCCCCCTCTTGTTGCTATGCGTCTCCTAGATAGATCTTCCGTGAGCGTAGGAATTTTTTTGAAATTGCATGGTACGTTTCCTGATACGTCTCCAACGTATCTATAATTTTTTATTGTTCCATGCTATTATATTATCTGTTTTGGATGTCTAATGGGCTTTAATATGCTCTTTTATACTATTTTTGGGACTAACCTATTAACCGGAGGCCCAGTGCCAGTTTCTGTTTTTTGCCTATTTTAGTGTTTCGTAGAAAAGGGATATCAAATGGAGTCCAAACGGAATGAAACCTTCGCGAGGTTCTTTCTTGGACCGAAAGCAAACCAGAAGACTTGGACATGAAGTCAGAGATGCAACAAGGCGGCCACTAGGCAGGAGGGCGCGCCCAGGGGGTAGGCGCGCCCCCACCCTCGTGGGCCCCTCGTAGCTCCACCGACGTACTTCCTTCGCCTATATATACTCTTATACCCTAGAAACATCAGGGGGAGCCATGAAACCACTTTTCCACCGCCGCAACCTTCTATACCCGTGAGATCCCATCTTGGGGCCTTTTCTGGCGATCTGCCGGAGGGGGAATCGATCACGGAGGGATCCTACATCAACACCATAGCCTCTCCGATGAAGCGTGAGTAGTTTACCACAGACCTTCGGGTCCATAGTTATTAGCTAGATGGCTTCTTCACTCTCTTTGATTCTCAATACAAAGTTCTCCTCGATGTTCTTGGAGATCTATTCGATGTAATTCTTTTGCGGTGTGTTTGCCGAGATCCAATGAATTGTGGTTTTATGATCTTGATCATCTATGAATATTATTTGGTTCTTCTCTGAATTCTTATATGCATGATTTGATATATTTGCAAGTCTCTTGGAATTATCGGTTTAGTTTGGCCTACTAGATTGATCTTTCTTGCAATGGGAGAAGTGCTTAGCTTTGGGTTCAATCTTGCGGTGTCCTTACCCAGTGACAGTATTGGCAGCAAGGCATGTATTGTATTGTATTGTTGACATCAAGGATAAAAAGATGGGGTTTATATCATATTGCTTGAGTTTATCCCTCTACATCATGTCATCTTGCTTAATGTGTTACTCCGTTCTTATGAACTTAATACTCTAGATGCATGCTGGATAGCGGTCGATGTGTGGAGTAATAGTAGTAGATGGAGAATCATTTCGGTCTACTTGACACGGACGTGATTCCTATGTTCATGATCATTGCCTTAGATGTCATCATAATTATGCGCTTTTCTATCAATTGCTCGGCAGTAATTTGTTCACCCACCATAATACTTGCTATCTTGAGAGAAGCCACTAGTGAACCTATGCCCCCCGGGTCTCTTTCTTATTATATTGCATCTCTTTTATTTACATCACATATTGTTTACTATTTTGCAATCTTTACTTTCAAATCTATACAACAAAAATACCAAATATATTTACTTTACTATCTTTGTTAGATCTGACTTTTGCGAGTGGTCGTGAAGGGATTGACAACCCATTTATCGAGTTGGTTGCAAGGTTCTTGATTGTTTGTGCAGGTACTAGGTGACTTGCGCGTTGTCTCCTACTGGATTGATACCTTGGTTCTCAAAAACTGAGGGAAATACTTACGCTACTTTGCTGCATCATCCTTTCCTCTTCAAGGGAAAAACAACGCATGCTCAAGAGGTAGCAAGAAGGATTTCTGGCGCCGTTGCCGGGGAGATCTACGCCAAGTCAAGACATACCAAGTACCCATCATAAACTCTTCTCCCTCGCATTACATTATTTGCCATTTGCCTCTCGTTTTCCTCTCCCCCACTTCTAAAACGAGTTTCGAAAACCTTTGCCTTTTCTTCGCCCCTTTTTCCGTTCGTCTTCTTCGTTTGCTTGTGTTGCTAAAAATCTATTGTTATGGATCCTCATCCCCTTGCAAATCTTTTTAAAAGATCCAATTATGAAGAACCAATTGCTAGTGAGTTGAGTGCACTAGATTATCTTTATGAGGTTTTGCTTGAAATTCGTGAATCTGAAAATTGTGATGAAGTGTTGAAAGAAGAAATTTATGAAGTGATTCACGATAGCTCCTTGAATGAAAAGCATGATTGCAATGATATTATTATAAATTCTATTAATGTCAATTGTGTTAATGATATGCAAAACCCTAAGCTTGGGGATGATAGTTTTGCTATGTCCTCTACTTGTTGCAATGATCATGATTGGGGTGATTTTTCTTATAATCTTGAAAATTTATTTAAGCCCCATGATGAATATGAGATTGATAATAATGTTTGCAATAATACTGAAAGTGGGTTTGGAAGAGTGTCAAGTTTAGCTAAAAATAATCCCACATATTTGGAGAGTGTTCAATCTTATGGATTTTTTTTATGAAAGTGGGTTTGGAGAGGTCATGACTTTATTTGCGGATAATCCCACTATTTTGGAAGAGTGTCAACTTTGCATGCATGTGGACCATAAAGAGAAAATTCTATATGATAGTTATATTATTGAATTTTATTATGATCCTACATATAATTATTATGAGAGAGGAAAATATGGTGGTAGAAATTTTCATGTTATTAAATTTCCTCTCGGTGTGTTGAGATTGTCAATGTCTTACTCCTCTCCTTTACATATGCTAGATGTTTCTTGTCTTGATAATTTGTTTTCCTATAAAATTCCTAGGCATAGGAAGTATGTTAGACTTAAATGTGTTTGTCACATGTTTCATGGTGCTCTCTTTGTGTTTCGATTATTATCTGTTGTGTGAGCATCGTTGAAATATTATGCCTAGCTAGGGGCGTTAAACGATAGCGCTTGTTGGGAGGCAACCCAATTTTATTTTTGTTCTTTACTTTTTGTTCCTTTTTAGTAATAAATAATTCATCTAGCTTCTGTTTAGATGTGGTTTTATGTTTTAATTAGTGTTTGTGCCAAGTAGAACCTTTGGGAAGACTTGGGTGAAGTCTTTGCGATCTTGCTGTAAAAAACAGAAACTTTTGCGCTCACGAGATTAGCTGCCATTTTTTTACTGGAGAGTGCTCTTAGGTTGATTCTTTTTGCAGATTATTAATAGACAAATTGCTCAGGTCGTCCTAAATTTTCAGAATTTTTGGAGTTACATAAGTATTCAAAAGTTACAGATTTCTACAGACTGTTCTGTTTTTGACAGATTCTGTTTTTCATGTGTTGTTTGCTTATTTTGATGAATCTAT
>NC_057808.1:535863416-535922633 GCF_018294505.1 Triticum aestivum | reverse complement strand
GGGGGGGGGGGTATGAACCATAGAGAAGTTGGAATACATTAGGTTTAACACCAATATAAGTAAAGGATGAGTTCATTACAGTACCTTAAAGTGGTGGTTTATTTTCTTATACTAACGGAGCTCATGAGATTTTCTGTTGAGTTTTGTGTTGTGAAGTTTTCAAGTTTTTGGGTAAAGATTTGATGGATTATGGAATAAGGAGTGGCAAGAGCCTAAGCTTGGGGATGCGCAAGGCACCCCACGGTAAAATTCAAGGACAACCAAAAGCCTAAGCTTGGGGATGCCCCGGAAGGCATCCCCTCTTTCGTCTTCGTCTATCAGTAACTTTACTTGAGGCTATATTTTTATTCACCACATGATATGTGTTTTTCTTGGAGAGTCTTGTATGATTTGAGTGTTTGATTTTTAGTTTACCCCAATCATCCTTGCTGTACACACCTTTTGGGAGAGACACACATGAATCGGAATTTATTAGAATACTTTATGTGCTTCACCTATATCTTTTGAGCTAGATAATTTTGCTCTAGTGCTTCACTTATATCTTTTTAGAGCACGGTGGTGATTTTATTTTATAGAAATTATTAATCTCTCATGCTTCACTTATATTATTTTGGGAGTCTTCTAGAACAACATGGTAATTTGCTTTGGTTATAAAACTAGTCCTAATATGATGGGCATCCAAGATGGGTATAATAAAAACTTTCATATAAAGTGCGTTGGATGCTATGAGAAGTTTTATACTTGATGATTGTTTTGAGACATGAGGATGGTGATATTAGAGTCATGCTAGTTAATTAATTGTGAATTTGAGAAGTACTTGTGATGAGGTTTGCAAGTCCCGTAGCATGCATGTATGGTAACTGTTGTGTAACAAATTTGAAGCATGAGGTGTTTCTTTGATTGTCTTCCTTATGAGTGGCGGTCGGGGACAAGCGATGGTCTTTTCCTACCAATCTATCCCCCTAGGAGCATGTGCTTAGTGCTTGGTTTTTGATGACATGTAGATTTTTGCAATAAGTATGTGAGTTCTTTATGACTAATGTTGAGTCCATGGATTATACGCACTCTCACCCTTCCACCATTGCTAGCCTCTCTAGTACCGCGCAACTTTCGCCGGTACCATAAACCCACCATTTACCTTCCTCAAAACAGCCACCATACCTACCTATTATGGCATTTCCATAGCCATTCCGAGAAATATTGCCATGCAACTTTCCACCGTTCCGTTTATTATGACACGTTCCATCATTGTCATATTGCCTTGCATGATCATGTAGTTGACATAGTATTTGTGGCAAAGCCACCATTCATAATTCTTTCATACATGTCACTCTTGATTCATTGCACATACCTGTACACCACCGGAGGCACGCATATAGAGTCATATTTTGTTCTAAGTATCGAGTTGTAATCTTTGAGTTGTAAATAAATAGAAGTGTGATGATCATCATTATTAGAGCATTGTCCCGTGTGAGGAAATAAAAAAGAGAGAAAGGCCAAAAAAAGAGAAGGCCCAAAGAAAAAAAATGAGAGAAAAAGGGAGAAGGGACAATGCTACTATTCTTTTTTCCACACTTGTGCTTCAAAGTAGTGTTGGGGAACGTAGCAGAAATTCAAAATTTTCTACGCATCACCAAGATCAATCTATGGAGTACTCTAGCAATGAGGGGAAGGGGAGTGGATCTACATACCCTTGTAGATCGCGATGCGGAAGCGTTGCAAGAACGCGGATGAAGGAGTCGTACTCATAGCGATTCAGATCGCGGTTGATTCCGATCTAAGCACCGAAGAACGGTACCTCCGCGTTCAACACACGTGCAGCCCGGTGACGTCTCCCATGCCTTGATCCAGCAAGGAGAGAGGGAGAGGTTGGGGAAGACTCCATCCAGCAGCAGCACGACGGCGTGGTGGTGGTGGAGGAGCGTGGCAATCCCGCAGGGCTTCGCCAAGCACCGCGGGAGAGGAGGAGGAGGAAGGGCTGCGCCAGGGAGAGGAAAACTCATGTGTTTGCAGCCCCCAATACCTCAACTATATATAGGGGAGAGGGAGGGGGCTGCGCCCCCTCTAGGGTTTCCACCCCAAGGGGTGCGGCAGCCCCAAAACCCATCTAGGGCGGCGGCCAAGTGGGGAGAGGGGGAAACTTGCCCCCCAAGCAAGGTGGAGGCGCCCCCTCCCCAAACCCTAGGCGCCTTGGGCCCTGGTGGGGGGGGGGGGCGCACCAGCCCACCTGGGGCTGGTCCCCTCCCACACTTGGCCCATGCTGCCCTCTGGGGCCGGTGGCCCCACTTGGTGGACCCCCGGGACCCTCCCGGTGGTCCCGGTACATTACCGATATCACCCGAAACTTTTCCGGTGACCAAAACAGGAGTTCCCATATATAAATCTTTACCTCCGGACCATTCCGGAACTCCTCGTGACGTCCGGGATCTAATCCGGGACTCCTAACAACATTCGGTAACCACGTACATACTTTCCCTATAACCCTAGCGTCATCGAACCTTAAGTGTGTAGACCCTACGGGTTCGGGAACCATGCAGACATGACCGAGACGTTCTCCGGTCAATAACCAACAGCGGGATCTGGATACCCATGTTGGCTCCCACATGTTCCACGATGATCTCATCGGATGAACCACGATGTCGGGGATTCAATCAATCCCGTATACAATTCCCTTTGTCTATCGGTATGTTACTTGCCCGAGATTCGATCGTCGGTATCCCTATACCTTGTTCAATCTCGTTACCGGCAAGTCTCTTTACTCGTTCCGTAACTCACATCATCCCGTGATCAACTCCTTGGTCACATTGTGCACATTATGATGATGTCCTACCGAGTGGGCCCAGAGATACCTCTCCGTTTACACGGAGTGACAAATCCCAGTCTCGATTCGTGCCAACCCAACAGACACTTTCGGAGATACCTGTAGTGCACCTTTATAGCCACCCAATTACGTTGTGACGTTTGGTACACCCAAAGCATTCCTACGGTATCCGGGAGTTGCACAATCTCATGGTCTAAGGAACTGATACTTGACATTAGAAAAGCTCTGAGCAAACGAACTACACGATCTTGTGCTAGGCTTAGGATTGGGTCTTGTCCATCACATCATTCTCCTAATGATGTGATCCCGTTATCAACGACATCCAATGTCCATGGTCAGGAAACCGTAACCATCTATTGATCAACGAGCTAGTCAACTAGAGGCTTACTAGGGACATGGTGTTGTCTATGTATCCACACAAGCATATGAGTTTCCTATCAATACAATTCTAGCATGGATAATAAACGATTATCATGAACAAGGAAATATAATAATAACCTATTTATTATTGCCTCTAGGGCATATTTCCAACAGTCTCCCACTTGCACTAGAGTCAATAATCTAGTCCACATCACCATGTGATTAACACTCATAGGTCACATCACCATGTGACCAACATCCAAAGAGTTTACTAGAGTCAACAATCTAGTTCACATCACTATGTGATTAACACTCAATGAGTTCTGGTTTGATCATGTTATGCTTGTGAGAGAGGTTATTAGTCGACGGGTCTGAACCTTTCAGATCCGTGTGTGCTTTATGAATATCTATGTCATCTTGTGGATGCTACCACGCGCTATTTGGAGCCATTTCAAATAACTGCTCTACTATACGAATCCGGTTTACTACTCAGAGTCATCCGGATTAGTGTCAAAGTTCGCATCGACGTAACCCTTTACGACGAACTCCTTTTAACCTCCATAATCGAGAAAATTCCTTAGTCCACTATATACTAAGGATAAGTTCGACCGCTGTCATGTGATCCATTCCCGGATCACTATTGTACCCCTTGACCAACTCATGGCAAGGCACACTTCATGTGCGGTACACAGCATAGCATACTGTAGAGCCTACGTCTGAAGCATAGGTGACGACCTTCTTCCTTTCTCTCTCTTCTGCTGTGGTCAGGTCTTGAGTCTTACTCAATACTCACACCTTGTAACACAGCCAAGAACTCCTTCTTTGCTGATCTATTTTGAACTCTTTCAAAATCATGTCAAGGTGTGCGTTCTTTGAAAGTATCATCAGGCGTCTTGATCTATCTCTATAGATCTTGATGCCCAATATGTAAGCAGCTTTATCCAGGTCTTCCTTTGAAAAACTCCTTTCAAACAACCCTTTATGCTTTCCAGAAATATTACATCATTTCGGATCAACAATATGTCATTCACATATACTTATCAGAAATGTTGTAGCGCTCCCACTCACTTTATTGTAAATACAAGTTTCTAACAAACTTTGTATAAACCCAAAAACTTTGATCACTCCATCAAAGCGTATATTCTGACTCCGAGATGCTTGCTCTAGTCCTTGGAAGGATCGCTGGAGCTAGCATACCTTTTTAGCATCCTTAGGATCGACAAAACCCTTCTGATTGTATCACATACAACCTTTCCTTACGAAAACTGGTAAGGAAACTTGTTTTGACATCCATCTGCCAGATTTCATAAATGCAGCTAATGCTAACATGATTCCGACGGACTTAAGCATCGCTACGGATGAGAAAATCTCATCGTAGTCAACTCCTTGAACTCGTGGAAATACTCTTTGCCACAAGTCGAGCTTCATAGACGGTAACATTACCGTCCATGTCCGTCTTCTTCTTAAAGATCCATTTATCTCGGATTTCATGGCTTCTAACCATTTGTCGGAATATGGGCCCACCATCGCTTCTCCATAGCTCGTAGGTTCATTGTTGTCTAGCAACATGACTTCCAAGACAGGATCACGCATTACTCTGAAGTAGTACGCACCTTCGTCATCCTATGAGGTTTGGTAGTGACTTGATCCGAAGTTTCATGATCACTATCATAAGCTTCCACTTCAATTGGTGTAGGTGCCACAGGAACAATTTCCTGCGCCTTGCTACACACTAGTCGAAGTTATGGTTCAATAACCTCATCAAGTCTCCACCATCCTCCCACTCAATTCTTTCGAGAGAAACTTTTCCTCGAGAAAGGACCTGTTTCTAGAAGCAATTACTTTTGCTTCCAGATCTGAAATAGGAGGTATACCCAACTGTTTCTGGGTATTCTATGAAGACGCATTTATCCGCTTTGGGTTCGAGCTTATCAGCCTGAAACTTTTTCACATAAGCATCGCAGCCCCAAACTTTTAAGAAACGACAACTTGGGTTTCTCTAAACGGTGTCGTCTCAACGGAATTGCGTGGTGCCCCTTTTAAAGTGAATGCGGTTTTCTCTAATGCCTAACCCATAAACGATAGTGGTAATTCGATAAGAGACATCATGGTATGCACCATATCCAATAGGGTGCAGTTATGATGTTCGGACACACCATCACACTATGGTGTTCCAGGCGGTATTAATTGTGAAACACTTTCCACAATGTCTTAATTGTGTGCCAAACTCGTAACTCAGATACTCATCTCTATGATCATATCACAGACATTTTATCCTCTTGTCACGACGATCTTCAACTTCACTCTGGAATTACTTGAACCTTTCAATAATTCAGACTTGTGTTTCATCAAGTAAATACACTCAGCATCTACTCAAATCATCTGTGAAGTAAGAACATAACGATATCCACTGCATGCCTCAGCAACTGCATACATCAAAATGTATTACTTCCAACAAGTTGCTCTCTTGTTCATCTTACTGAAAACGAGGCCTTATAGTCATCTTGCCCATGTGGTATGATTTGCATGTCTCAAGTGATTCAAAATCAAGTGAGTCCAAACGATCCATCTGCATGGAGTTTCTTCATGCATATATACCAATAGACATGGTTCACATGTCTCATTCTTTTCAAAAACGAGTGAGTCCAAAGATCCATCTACATGGAGCTTCTTCATGCGTTCTATACCAATATGACTCAAATGGCAGTGCCACAAGTATGTGGAACTATCATTACTATTTTATATCTTTTGGCACGAACATGTGTATCACTACGATCGAGATTCATTTTAGGTGCAAGACCATTGAAGGTATCATTCAAATAAACAGAGTAACCATTATTCTCCTTAAATGAATAACCGTATTGCGATAAACATAATCCAATCATGCTCAACGCAAACACCAAATCTCGATGGTAGAGGGAGCATGCGATGCTTGATCACATCAACCTTGGAAACACTTCCAACACATATCGTCATCTCACCTTTAGCTAGTCTCCGTTTATTCCGCAGCTTTTATTTCGAGTTACTAACACTTAGCAACCGAACCGGTATCTAATACCCTAGTGCTGCTAGGAGTACTAGTAAAGTACACATTCATATAACGTATATCCAATATACTTCTGTCGACCTTGCCCGCCTTCTCATCTACCAAGTATCTAGGGTAGTACTGCTTCAGTGACCGTTCCCCTCATTACAGAAGCACTTAGTCTCGGGTTTGGGTTCAACCTTGGGATTCTCCACTAGAGCAGCAAATGATTTGCTGTTTCATGAAGCATCCCTTTTGCCCTTGCCCTTCTTGAAACCAGTGGTTTTACTAACCATCAACAATTGATGCTCCTTCTTGATTTCTACTTTCGCGGTGTCAAACATCGCGAGTTGCTCAAGGATCATCATATCTATCCCTGATATGTCATAGTTCATCACGAAGCTTGGTGACAGTGACTGTGGAGAACCATCACTATCTCATCTGGAAGATTAACTCCCACTCGATTCAAGCGATTGTGGCACTCAGACAATCTGAGCACATGCTCAACGATTGAGCTTTTCTCCCTTAGTCTGCAGGCTTAAGAAACTTGTCAGAGGTCTCATACCTCTTGACGTGGGCACTAGTGTGAAATCCCAATTTCAGTCTTCGGAACATCTCACATGTTCTGCGACGTTTCAAAAACGTCTCTGGTGCCACAATTCTAAACCGTTAGCATTACGCACTGAACTATCACGTAGTCATCAAAACGTGTATGTCAGATGTTTCGTAACATCTACAGACGACGCTGAGGTTCAGCACACCGAGCGGTGCATTAAGGACATAAGCCTTCTGTGCAGCAATGAGGACAATCCTCAGTTTACGGACCCAGTCCGCATAATTGCTACTACCAACTTTCAACTAAAATTTTCTCTAGGAACATATCTTAAACAGTAGAACTAAAGCGTATGACATAATTTGCAAAGACCTTTTGACTATGTTCATGATAATTAAGTTCATCTGATTAATGAACTCCCACTCAGATAGACATCCCTCTAGTCATCTAAGTGATACATGATCCGAGTCAAACTAGGCCGTGTCCGATCATCACGTGAGACGGACTAGTCATCATCGGTGAACATCTCCATGTTGATCGTATCTTCTATACGACTCATGCTCGACCTTTCGGTCTCTTGTGTTCCGAGGCCATGTCTGTACATGCTAGGCTCGTCAAGTCAACCTAAGTGTTTCGCATGTGTTCCGAGGCCATGTCTGTACATGCTAGGCTCGTCAACACCCGTTGTATTCGAACGTTAGAATCTATCACACCCGATCATCACGTGGTGCTTCGAAACAACGAACCTTCGCAACGGTGCACAGTTAGGAGGAACACTTCTCTTGAAATTTTAGTGAGGGATCATCTTATTTATGCTACAGTCGTTCTAAGCAAATAAGATGCATAACATGATAAACATCACATGCAATCAAATAGTGACATGATATGGCCAATATCATTTTGCTCCTTTGATCTCCATCTTCGGGGCACCATGATCATCTTCGTCACCGGCATGACACCATGATCTCCATCATCATGATCTCCATCATTGTGTCTTTATGAAGTTGTCACGCCAACGATTACTTCTACTTCTATGGCTAACGCGCTTAGCAATAAAGTAAAGTAATTTACATGGCGTTATTCAATGACACGCAGGTCATACAAAAAATAAAGACAACTCCTATGGCTCCTGCCGGTTGTCATACTCATCGACATGCAAGTCGTGATCCCTATTACAAGAATATGATCAATCTCATACATCACATATATCATTCATCATATCTTCTGGCCATATCACATCACATAGCACATGCTGCAAAAACAAGTTAGACGTCCTCTAATTGTTGTTGCAAGTTTTTACGTGGCTTGTATAGGTTTCTAGCAAGAACGTTTCTTACCTACGTAAAACCACAACGTGATATGCCAATTTCTATTTACCCTTCATAAGGACCCTTTTCATCGAATCCGTTCCGACTAAAGTGGGAGAGACAGACACCCGCTAGCCACCTTATGCAACTAGTGCATGTCAGTCGGTGGAACCTGTCTCACGTAAGCGTACGTGTAAGGTCGGTCCGGGCCGCTTCATCCCACAATGCCGCCGAAACAAGATAAGACTAGTAGCGGCAAGAAGAATTGAAAACATCGATGCCCACAACTACTTTGTGTTCTACTCGTGCATAGAAACTACGCATAGACCTAGCTCATGATGCCACTGTTGGGGAACGTAGCAGAAATTCAAAATTTTCTACGCATCACCAAGATCAATCTATGGAGTACTCTAGCAACGAGGGGAAGGGGAGTGGATCTACATACCCTTGTAGATCGCGATGCGGAAGCGTTGCAAGAACGCGGATGAAGGAGTCGTACTCGTAGCGATTCAGATCGCGGTTGATTCCGATCTAAGCACCGAAGAACGGTACCTCCGCGTTCAACACACGTGCAGCCCGGTGACGTCTTCCATGCCTTGATCCAGCAAGGAGAGAGGGAGAGGTTGGGGAAGACTCCATCCAGCAGCAGCACGACGGCGTGGTGGTGGTGGAGGAGCGTGGCAATCCCGCAGGGCTTCGCCAAGCACCGCGGGAGAGGAGGAGGAGGAAGGGCTGCGCCAGGGAGAGGAAAACTCATGTGTTTGCAGCCCCCAATACCTCAACTATATATAGGGGAGAGGGAGGGGGCTGCGCCCCCTCTAGGGTTTCCACCCCAAGGGGTGCGGCAGCCCCAAAACCCATCTAGGGCGGCGGCCAAGTGGGGAGAGGGGGAAACTTGCCCCCCAAGCAAGGTGGAGGCGCCCCCTCCCCAAACCCTAGGCGCCTTGGGCCCTGGTGGGGGGGCGCACCAGCCCACCTGGGGCTGGTCCCCTCCCACACTTGGCCCATGCTGCCCTCTGGGGCCGGTGGCCCCACTTGGTGGACCCCCGGGACCCTCCCGGTGGTCCCGGTACATTACCGATATCACCCGAAACTTTTCCGGTGACCAAAACAGGAGTTCCCATATATAAATCTTTACCTCCGGACCATTCCGGAACTCCTCGTGACGTCCGGGATCTAATCCGGGACTCCTAACAACATTCGGTAACCACGTACATACTTTCCCTATAACCCTAGCGTCATCGAACCTTAAGTGTGTAGACCCTACGGGTTCGGGAACCATGCAGACATGACCGAGACGTTCTCCGGTCAATAACCAACAGCGGGATCTGGATACCCATGTTGGCTCCCACATGTTCCACGATGATCTCATCGGATGAACCACGATGTCGGGGATTCAATCAATCCCGTATACAATTCCCTTTGTCTATCGGTATGTTACTTGCCCGAGATTCGATCGTCGGTATCCCTATACCTTGTTCAATCTCGTTACCGGCAAGTCTCTTTACTCGTTCCGTAACTCACATCATCCCGTGATCAACTCCTTGGTCACATTGTGCACATTATGATGATGTCCTACCGAGTGGGCCCAGAGATACCTCTCCGTTTACACGGAGTGACAAATCCCAGTCTCGATTCGTGCCAACCCAACAGACACTTTCGGAGATACCTGTAGTGCACCTTTATAGCCACCCAATTACGTTGTGACGTTTGGTACACCCAAAGCATTCCTACGGTATCCGGGAGTTGCACAATCTCATGGTCTAAGGAACTGATACTTGACATTAGAAAAGCTCTGAGCAAACGAACTACACGATCTTGTGCTAGGCTTAGGATTGGGTCTTGTCCATCACATCATTCTCCTAATGATGTGATCCCGTTATCAACGACATCCAATGTCCATGGTCAGGAAACCGTAACCATCTATTGATCAACGAGCTAGTCAACTAGAGGCTTACTAGGGACATGGTGTTGTCTATGTATCCACACAAGCATCCGAGTTTCCTATCAATACAATTCTAGCATGGATAATAAACGATTATCATGAACAAGGAAATATAATAATAACCTATTTATTATTGCCTCTAGGGCATATTTCCAACAAGTAGCACCATGATCTTCATGATAGAGTGTCTCTTATTTTGTCACTTTCATATACTAGTGGGAAATTTTCATTATAGAACTTGGCTTGTATATTCTAACAATGGGCTTCCTCAAATTCCCTAGGTCTTCGTGAGCAAGCAAGTTGGATGCACACCCACTTAGTTTCTTTTGTTGAGCTTTCATATATTTATAGCTCTAGTGCATCCGTTTCATGGCAATCGCTACTCACTCACATTGATATCTATTGATGGGCATCTCCATAGCCCGTTGATACGCCTAGTAGATGTGAGACCATCTTCCTCCTTTTTGTCTTCTCCACAACCACCACTGTGTATTGCGTGAAAGTTGAAAAAAGTTTGGGATTACTAAAGTATGAAACAATTGCTTGGCTTGTCATCGGGGTTGTGCATGATTTGAGCATTTTGTGTGACGAAGATGGAGCATAGCCAAACTATATGATTTTGTAGGGATGAACTTTCTTTGGCCATGTTATTTTGAGAAGACATAATTACTTTGTTAGTATGCTTGAAGTATTATTATTTTCATGTCAATATTAAACTTTTGTCTTGAATCTTTCGGATCTGAACATTCATTCCACAATAAAGAGAATTACATTGATGAATATGCTAGGTAGCATTCCACATCAAAAATTCTATTTTTATCATTTACCTACTCGAGGACGAGCAGGAATTAAGCTTGGGGATGCTTGATACGTCTCCAACGTATCTATAATTTTTGATTGTTCCATGCTATTATATTATCTGTTTTGGATGTTTAATGGGCTTTAATATGCTCTTTTATATTATTTTTGCGACTAACCTATTAACCGGAGGCCTAGTGCCAGTTTATGTTTTTTTTTGCCTATTTTAGTGTTTCGCAGAAAAGGGATATCAAACGGAGTCCAAACGGAATGAATCCTTCGCGAGGATCTTTCTTGGACCGAAAGCAAACCAAAAGACTTGGAGATGAAGTCGGAGACGCAACGAGGCGGCCACGAGGCAGGAGGGCGCGCCCCCAGCCTCGTGGGCCCCTCGTAGCTCCACCGACGTACTTCCTTCGCCTATATATACTCTTATACCCTAGAAACATCAGGGGGAGCCACGAAACCACTTTTCCACCGCCGCAACCTTCTATACCCGTGAGATCCCATCTTGGGGCCTTTTCCGGTGATCTGCCGGAGGGGGAATCGATCACGGAGGGCTCCTACATCAACACCATAGACTCTCCGATGAAGCGTGAGTAGTTTACCACAGACCTTCGGGTCCATAGTTATTAGCTAGATGGCTTCTTCTCTCTCTTTGATTCTCAATACAAAGTTCTCCTCGATGTTCTTGGAGATCTATTCGATGTAATTCTTTTGCGGTGTGTTTGCCGAGATCCGATGAATTGTGGATTTATGATCCTGATCATCTATGAATATTATTTGGTTGTTCTCTGAATTCTTATATGCATGATTTGATATCTTTGCAAGTCTCTTCGAATTATCGGTTTAGTTTGGCCTACTAGATTGATCTTTCTTGCAATGGGAGAAGTGCTTAGCTTTGGGTTCAATCTTGCGGTGTCCTTTCCCTTTGACAGTAGGTGCAGCAGGGCACGTATTCTATTGTTGCCATCGAGGATAAAAAGATGGGGTTTATATCATATTGCTTGAGTTTATCCCTCTACATCATGTCATCTTGCTTAATGCGTTACTCCATTCTTATGAACTTAATACTCTAGATGCACGCTGGATAGTGGTCGTTGTGTGGAGTAATAGTAGTAGATGCAAAATCGTTTCGGTCTACTTGACACGGACGTGATGCCTATGTTCATGATCATTGCCTTAGATGTCATCATAATTATGCGCTTTTCTATCAATTGCTCGGCGGTAATTTGTTCACCCACCGTAATACATGCTATCTTGAGAGAAGCCACTAGTGAAACCTATGGCCCCCGGGTCTCTTTCTTATTATATTGCATCTCTTTTATTTACATCACATCTCATTTACTATTTTATAATCTTTACTTTCCAATCTATACAACAAAAATACCAAAAATATTTACTTTACTATCTTTATTAGATCTCACTATTGCGAGTGGCCGTGAAGGGATTGACAACCCCTTTATCGCGTTGGTTGCAAGGTTCTTGATTGTTTGTGCAGGTATTAGGTGACTTGCGCATTGTCTCCTACTGGATTGATACCTTGGTTCTCAAAAACCGAGGGAAATACTTACGCTACTTTGCTGCATCACCCTTTCCTCTTCAAGGGAAAACCAACACATGCTCAAGAGGTAGCATTTCCCAACACATTTATCATGCTTAAGGAAATATATTAATAATCATTTTATTATTGCCTCTAGGGCATATTTCGATCACGGCTGATGGCAATGATTCAGAGGAGGCGTTGGGGCTCTCGGCAAGGCTGGGTAGCCTTATGTTGACTGATAAGGAGGCGGACGGTTTCATATTCTTGGTTCCGGGGGCTGTTCTTCCAAAGGCGAAAAATGGTCTGTTGTGGGTAAAGTTTTCTCCCCTAGACCATTCATTAAGAAGGCACTTGACAGGGTTTGTCTCCGCAGGGAGGCTTCTTTTAAGGATATCAACAGAAATATTTTTGTGGTATACCGCTACTATTCAATGGCCCCTGGCACACTAGTAGAAAACGGGCCTTTAGTCTCGGTTCCAGATGGCCTTTAGTCCCGATTCTGGAACCGGGACTAAAGGGTCGGGACTAAAGGCCCCCCTTTAGTCTCGGTTATGTTACGAACCGGGACTAAAGGCCCTCCACTTGGTCGTTGTGTGGAGCTCCACCTTTAGTCCACCAACCGGGACTAAATTTTACGATTTTTTTTTGAATTTTTTGAATTTTCCCCGATTTTCAAATTTCTGAATTATTTTACAATTATTACTCTAATCACCCCTCATCACTTCTCAATTTAATCTATAATCTCTATTCTCTAATCACCCCTTATCATTCCAAATTGTCTAACTTCCCGGCCGGTCACCCATCCTGTCACTACTCTAGCCTAAGCACGCTTAACTTCCGAGTTCTATTCCCCCTAGTTTCCAAGTCTACACTTGTTGTTTTCCTCACAATAGTAAGATGTCAATCCTATTAACCCTCAGGAGTTTAGCTTGAGCATGAAGTCACACGTTTCACTGTTTGAGTTTGAAACTACTATTCTAAAAAACAATAATTATTTAGTAACACTAATATTTATTGAATAAACAGTTTGACCAAACTTCAAAAAAACTAAAATAATTATTTAGTAACACTAATATTCTTGAATAATTATTTAGTAACACTAATACTTCTTGAATAAGTAGTTTGACCACAGTTTGACCAGATTTAACCAAAATAAAAAAACTGAAATTTGAGCATAACTTTTTTTCCTGTTAGAATTTGAGGATTCTAAAAATTAGCAAAACGGCCTATGGTGGTCAAAATCGGATGCGGATATTCGTGCTGAACATTTTGATATATTATACGTTTTTTCCGACATCGTATGCAAAAGTTATAGCCGGTTTACTTTTTCATAACACTTTTTTGCAAAACATGTCCAAATTTAATTTTTTTAATTTTCCTAACTAGCTAGATGTAGTCATATAACTACATCTCAAAGGATTTTATTGTTTGAAGTTTTTATCATTTTATTTTGTTTTCTCAAAACTGAAATGGCGATACAGGGAGGGGGAGGGGGGGTTAGAGTTTGAGACACGAACCCCTTTAGTCCCGGTTTGAGACACGAACCGGGACTAAAGGGCATCGCACCCTTTAGTCCCGGTTCGTGTCTCAAACCGGGACTAAAGGTCTAATATTTAGTCCCGGTTTGAGATACGAACCGGGACTGAAGGGCATCGCACCCTTTAGTCCCAGTTCGTGTCTCAAACCGGGACTAAATGTCTCATTTGAACCGGGACTAATGCCTTTAGCCGCTCGAACCGGGACTAATGCTTACATTAATCCCGGTTCGTCATGCAACCGGGACTAATGTGTATATTGAGATATGACCAAAGCCCTATTTTCTACTAGTGGCAGTTTGATTTTAATGTGGTGGTGACGAAAGATTACGATGGATCTACGAGACCCTCGAAGATGGTGTTTGACAGTACTGAAACATGGGTAAGAGTGCGTGATCTTCCATTGGATTATTGCTGTGAAGCTTTTGGAAAGGGATTAGGAAACTGATTGGGTGAGGTTGTGAAGGTTGATGTTGAACAAAATGGCCGAGCTAGAGGCAAGCATCTTCGAGTGAGAGCCCGGATTTCAGTCTACGAGCCTTTGTTGAGAGGTTTCTATCTAAGACAAGCGCCAGATGATGAAGAAAGGACATGGTATGACTTCAGCTACAAGAAAATCCCACACTTTTGCTTTGATTGTGGTCGACTAGTGCATCCGAATGGCATTTGTGTTCCTCCCATGGATTCCTCATCTCAACGGGGAGAATGGTTACGGGCATCCCCAGGACGTAACTCAAACCAGCCAGAAGCATATCAGATATCTATGTCGCCGTTGGGGAGTTTTTCTATTGATGGTGATAGATTTTCAGGTGGTGTCCATCGAAACAATCTCAGGCCTGTGGTTTATGATAGAGCGGTAAGACGCAATTTCAGAGGGGAGTTTTCTACCCAAGATGGTTCTTGCACTGGCGGGGATGGTGGGAGAGATCGGGAGTACCGCACTGATGGGCTCCACAATTTCGATCAAGAGGCTCATAGGTCTCCAAATCCAAGAGGTAACGATGAACAAAGGAGAGATGGATCTCCAGCAAGAACTGTATCGAAGACACGATATATATGATGGCAGGCATGACAAGTATTGGAGAGAGCCACCCATACAACAAAATGTCAGCGAGTATGGTAGGAGTTCCTCGTCTCATTAGCGAAGGCCAGGTACTTATGTTCATAAGCATAGAGAAGAAAGAGATGATGGTCAAAGTAGGAGTATGTCATATCAGCCCAAGCCAAGAGAGAAGAAAATACAGTCTAAGCAAGTTAGGGTTGTCAAGGGGGATTCAGAGAGATATGCACCACATGATGCGTTCATTGGCGAAATGCGACAGAAGGTACCGTCGGTCTTTGATCGCATTCAAAAGAATGATCCAGCGGCGGACCCCGCCACGTGGTACCAATATTTCATGGACGTTGTGATCTCTTCGGATGTGGGTCGTTCGAGATTCACTAGAATCTACGGCGAGCCTCGCACGGAGCAACGGAGGAAAAGTTGGGAAGCTATTAGATATCTTAGAAGGCATGATGATTATCCATGGTTGTGCGCAGGGGATTTTTGTTAGCAGTTGCGTGGTGATCCCATGCACGTACGTGCTCGCCCACGTACTTTCCCACGATCCCCACTCCCGCGCACGTTGCCCCGCTCTCTTCCTCTCTTCCTCTGAGCGCCATTGCGCTGTGTACATGTACTATATATTCATGTGTACTGAATGAGAGCACCTAAGGTGAATCTTTCCTCTCACATATCACTCTACATGGTATCAGTTACCAGGTCTCCCTGACCTCTCTTTCGCTGCTCACCGTGTTCTGCCATGGCAATCCCTCCGCCGCGCTGCTGCCCCCTCCTTTCTGACCTAGCGGCGTCGCGCTGAGCCCGATCTACTCCATGCCTCTCCTCACCCCCGATGCCCTTGCTCAGGGCGTGCTGCTTGCCCGCCATGACACCGAGATGAGTTCTTCCGCTGCTTCGCACTACCAGTCGCCGCTCGTTGGTATGTTCATCAACTAGCACGTCCCCAGCGTGCTTAGCCTCACCCCTGCCAACTTTTCCCAGTGGTGCACCCTCTTCGAAGTGCAGTTCCAGAAATCGGGCGTTGCCGATCACCTCACCGGGCCTCCGCGCCGCTCGGACGCCGCCTGGCTCCAAGACAACGCCCACGTCCTCTCCGGTCTCTACAACAGGATTAGCCCGGAGATCTTCGGCCTGGTGCACCGGCGTGGTGCTACCGCTGCCGAGGTCTGGGCGGCCATCTGCTCCATCTTCCGGGAGAACCGCGAGCACCAGCTCGTTCTGCTTGCCGCTGAGTTTCGCCGCATTGAGCAGGGGTTGTCCTACATACTCTCCTACTTTGCCCGGCTCAAGTACTGCACCGACAGCCTGGCGGACCTTGGCGAACACGTCGGCGATCGCGACCAGGTCCTCAACATGATTTGCAGTCTCCATCCCTGTTTTCGCTATGCTGTTCCCATACTCACCATGCAGTCGCACTTCCCCACCTTCCTGTGCTGTCGTGCATTCCTCCTCCTCGAGGAGAGCTGCCACGTCGAAGAAACTCCCCACGACATCACCCTACATGCCGCGCACGCACCAGTGACCCCGCACTCCGGCGGGGCTGGCGACAACAACAACCGCCCCGGCGGGGGCAGCCGTGGTGGCAGCGGCGGCAAAGGGAATTGCAAGGCCTTCGGCAGGGGCATGCCATCTCACTATGGCGGGGCTGCTCCTCCACCGCGCCCACCTGCTCCTGCTCCAGTGCTATGGACGGGCATGGTCCACGCCTGGGCCATGCCTTGGCGCCCCCATGCTCCCGACGCGGGCATTCTCAGGCCACGACCTGGTGGCCCGCCCCCCTGCACCGGCGTAGCAGCTTAGTACGGCGTGCCCTCACCGCCTGCCTCGGCACCTCTAGCACACTGGCAACACGGGGCCGTCCCTCCACACCCGGTCTATGGCCTCGCCCATGGCGCACCTCCCGTGGCGCCACAGCAGGCTTGGGATCAGGCTGCTCTGGTCCAGGCTCTCAACGCCATGAGCGTGCAACAAGGGCATGCGTCGTCGAGCTCCAGTGGTGAATGGTACCTCGACTCCGGTGCGACGTCTCACATGGCCTCATCTTCTGGTATTCTCACTTCATCCCGCCCCAGTTATTCTCCTGATATCATAGTTGGCAATGGATCCACGCTCGCAGTCACGCACGTAGGTCAACACACCATCCCCACTTCCTCCCAAAACCTATCTCTTCGTAACATCCTAGTCTCGCCACATTTAATCAAAAACCTCATTTCCATTAAAACTCTTACGCGTGACAACCCAGTTAATGTGGAATTTGATGACTGTGGTTTTTGTTTCACGGATCGAAGAACGAAGGCGTAGATCCTCCGCTGTGATTCACCGGACAAGCTCTACCCCTCTCCATCCATCACACCGGTCCCAAGCACCCCACGCCTTCACTGCCCTTACGCACGATACCTAGCACCGGCACCTTGGTCACCTTGGTGATGATGCACTGGACTCCACCCTCCGCCACGCCTCCATACATGCCCCTGGCTCCGCCGGAGACATCTGCAATGCCTGTCAATTAGGAAAAAGTCATTTTTACCTTTCAGTTCTTCGGATCATGTCTCATACTTCCCTTTCCAGCTTGTACATTGTGATGTATGGACCTTGTCCATGCTTAGTTTGTCTAGTTTTTCAGTATTACTTAGTCGTGGTTGATGACTTTAGTCATTTCATGTGGACATTTCCTCTCAAACATAAATCAGATCTTCTAGCCACACTCCATGCGTTGTACGCCTCGCCTGCACTCACTTCAACCTGCCTGTCCTGACGGTCCAAACAGACAACGGACATGAGTTTGAAAAATTTGCTGCCCGTCAGTTCTTCTCCTCCCTTGCACTACTGGAATCAGCAGATTTGTGTCACGACCGGTTTTCCAATAAAAATATTTATTGAGAAATCGATCCCTTTTACGGACTAGTAGAGAAGAATCCTTCTTACTGGTAGACAAAATCTTGATCACAGAAGAAAATACCAGGAGTACTGAATATAATACAAGGTTGAGCGGAGACTGCTCAACAATTTATTACAAGCGCGCCAATAATACATAAAGGCGGATAGGGTGGCATAGCTACTAACTCACGATAAAAGCGGTGGTGGATATAACACAGCGAAGTGGGTGATATACCTATTGAAAACTAACAGCTCTTCGAGCGTCGGAGTGAGGCTCGAGGAGACTTATTGTGGGTGGCGGAAGCGTATATGATACAAGTGACCAATATCCAGGATCGCACGGGACTGACTGGGATTCCTCTAGGCGTCGGACTCACTATCAAACTCTTCATCCATGAGATCGCCTTCGTCAACATCTGGCCAAATCAACAAGCCAGGTGAGTACTATGAAAGTACTCGCAAGACAGTTCGGACATAGGATATAACAAATGTAAACATGATGCATATGAACAGATTAACAAGCGCACTCAGACATAGAGATAATAATGCATGGGAAATAAAAGAGAAGTCGGGCGGTAGTCCTCCCGAAATCCCAAAAATAATACTGAGGGCCAAACGAGTGTCTGAATGACTCCTCGAGAGGAAACAAAAGAAATAACAATGCCGCAGTCGGGCGTCAAGGCGACGCCACATAAAGGGCTTATAATAGAATATAAATAACAGTGCATGCCACAGTCGGACGTCTGAGCGACATCACATAAAGGGCTTATATCAAAAGTAAATAACAAGAGTGCCACAGTCGGACGTCTAAGCGACATCACATAAAGGGCTTATATCCAAAGTAAATAACAAGAGTGCCACAGTCGGACGTCTAAGCGACATCACATAAAGGGCTTATATCAAAAGTAAATAACAAGAGTGCCACAGTCGGACGTCTGAGCGACATCACATAAAGGGCTTATATTTCATAACTTGATATCTCAGTAGCTCAAGAATTTAAATCATTTCAAGGGCATAATCAGGTATGAAATAAACAACAGAGTTAGTCGATCCACGGAATAACGTTCAACCAATTTACCACTCAAGCTTGTTCACCGGGGAAATACCACGAGGATGTGACATAGATATGGATACACTGGTCACGGTCCTTGACCATGGATACGATGACTCGGAACGATTTGACTCTGCAGAGTTTGTACTTTAACCACAACCAACGGATTTCAGTAGTCACGGGGACTAGTTCCGTTTACGGTGTTTTGGAAGAAACACATCTAACCAGTACACACCCATTCAACATTCCGAAGCCAGGAATCACCCTCGGCAACGTTCAAGAAAAACTTTGAGACGGGGAGGCTACAACCTCGCGTAGCATGGGATCAAATTTATATACGCGCGCTCTAAGGGGTGCCCCCCTCTCGGTCCCAACCGGAAACACCCATGCCCCCTGACCGGATGACTGGCTTTAATCCAGGGCCATGGAACCCTCATCCCGGCCCCTCCATTTGGTGTGTACACGGAAAGAGGTTATCAACTTACTAAACCGTACTCTTTGCAGAAAACATGTGGCGGCACGGAAGGGGAAGAACGTTAACGTGATTCAGTCCACGTTAATGTTGGAGTTTATCGGGTGTCGTAAGGCTGGCATGCTACAACAATACCACCTTACTGCCTTTCATGTCGCCACATGACTAGGCCATCTCTCATCAGAGATCACAGTAACTTCGGAACTCATGAATAGTTGCCTCACATGCAACGAGATACTCACCGATGCTCATATGCCATGCACAAACCATTCAAGCAAACATGCAAAACACCCGTCATATCAAAGGTTCAAACATGCTTGCCTGGTTCGGAGAAGTCGGAGTCTAGCTCGGCAAAGTTCGCGGCTCCGTCACCTCTTCCGGAACCTACGGTATAGCGAAAACGTATACTAACGTGAAAATCATTGCGTGCATAAAATTTGTTCCAAATTTTTTCCAAATAAATACTATAAAAAACTAGACAAAAATACAAGACTGACAGAAAAAGAATCACTCAAAAATCATCCTTTATTAAAAAGTTATAAGGGTTTTAGTCCAGGGACTAATATGTGATGAAACAGAAAAGATCCAGGGACTTAACTGAGAAAACAGAAAACGGTTCGGAAAGAAACGCGCCAGCCCAAAGAGAAAACGTATTTGCCCGAAGGCGCCAACAGAAAGCGGTTCGAGAGATAAACGGAAGAGAGGCTGACGGGGGTCCCACATGTTAGGTTTAAAAACCTCGCCGGCGCCCGAAGGCTGCGATGGTCGCCGGCGTTGAACCACGGCGAGGCAGGGAGATCGGAGGGTACCAAGAGGTTCAGTGCGTCCTTCCGCGTCGGTGGGTGGTGGACTTGACCGACGGAGAGCACCACGTCGACGGCGACACTTTCTCCGGCGGATGGCTGCTCGGGCGATGGTGGAGAACTCCAGTGGGTGCTGCAAACTCCGAATTGAAGCGCGGGTCAGGAGAGTGGATGCATAAGGAAGCTACTGGCAAGAGCTGAGAGGTAGAGGTGCACGCATGGGAGCGAATCGAGCTGGATCCCGTGGCGGGTCGAGGCGGCCGGAGTTGGGGAAGAAGGCTCCCTCGGGGCTCTTCCAGTGGCTTGGCGTGGTGTTGGAGGTGTGTAGAGGTGGTGTGTGTTCGAGTTCGAGCTCGGGGCCTCTATTTATAGGCGATTCGAGGGGGTGGCCGTGAACGGGAAATCTCCGGCGAGCGATTACGGCGAGGTAGAGGTTGGGCAGTGGGTTTAGGTGGCCGGGCAGCATCAGGGAGGTTCACTGATGCCGTTCCGCTGCTAACCTTGGTCGGGCTTGGCGTAATTGCGCCGGTCCTCGACGGGGTGGCCGTACGGGCACGGCGGCGGCAGAGAGCGCGCTCCGTGCCTAGCAGTTCACGACGAGGGTGTCAGCGCGCATGGGCGAGTGGGTGGCCACGCGGCGGCCTCCGGTGGCTTGGGCAGCGCTGGACGGCACCGTCTACGCTGCGCCCCTCTTTGGCGGCCGCAAAGCCGCCGCTGCCGTCGCTCACGGGGTGGCGCACCTCCTCCTGCTCGTCGCCGACGCCCGCAACCTTCCAGGCGTTCGTGCGGCGCAGGGACAAGAAGGAGGGGGCGGGGAGCAAGGCGCCACCGCGGCTACTGGCGAGATTGACAACGAACACTGAAGAAAACGACAGTAGTTTCAGACACTGTATCTCTGAATTTCTGAACATGACAGTGACAATGCCCTGCAGGTGTTCGACGAAATGATTTGGCATGAAGAAATTTTTTTCTGGAGCTGGAACTTGGTGAGGTGACCTCTCAATGCACCCAGAGGCTGCCTGAATTTTCTCAGATTTTTAGGAGAAGAATTCAAATGAATTTCATCAAATTTGGCAAATCTGGTCCAAACTTGCAGCAAGTATAGTTTGAAATATTTGAACTGGAGACCACTGGATCTTCATGGATCCTGGTTGAGGGCTCAAAGGACTAGCTAGGGAAAATGGTTTGGAGGCAAAACTCAAAGTAGAAAGGGTAGCTCCTTTGAAAATCTCCAAGAGCTAGAATAGAAGGCAGAAATTGTTTTTGATGAGAATCAAATGGAAAGGAAATTATGGGGAGGTTCAAACTGCTGGATTTGAAGTATATCATGATCCAGAGATGGGAAAAGGCTTATGGGAGGGGATTTCCACTTAGGTCATAGCAAGAGGGATTTTTGAAAGGGGAAAAAGATCACTCAAATACCATAGGGCCATTTAAAAGATTTTCAAAAGAAATTTTCCCAAGTGAAAAGCATTTGGTTTTGAGTCCAAACAAAAAGGGAAAACCTCCAAGACCAAAAACCAAGTCTTGGGTGAATTCAAATGAAACACTTGTCATAAAAGAAAATATTTTGAGAGGGAGAGTTCTTAGAATTTTTTTAAATGACATCCCTCAAATCAAATAAAAGTTTGAAAAAGCCAAATAAAATTTTGGGTGTCACAACACCTACCCCCTTAGGAAAAATCTCGTCCTCGAGATTTCTGCTGATCCTCAAATAGATATGGATGTTCTGCCAGAAGAAAATCTTCTCTTTCCCATGTAGCTTCATCCTCGGTGTGATTGCTCCACTGGACCTTGAAATTTTTTGTTGTTTTCTGACGGGTTCTCCTTTCAGACTCTTCCAAAATCTTTACTGGCCGCTCTCTGTAGGTGAGGTCTGGTTGCACATCAATGCTCTCATGAGATACCTGCTTTTCCGGGTTGTTCACACATTTCCTCAACTATGAGACGTGAAACACGTCATGGACGTCTGACAGCTCTTTGGGTAGGTCTAGCTGGTAGGCTACCGTGCCTCTTCGTGCAACTATACAGAATGGTCCAATAAATCTCGGGGCTAGCTTCCCCTTAATTTTGAACCGTTGCAGGCCCCTCATAGGAGACACTCGTAGGTATACGAAATCACCGGGTTCAAAGCTGACCTCACGATGTTTTTTGATCGTAATAGCTCTTTTGTCGGCTTTGAGCTGTCTTGAGTCTGTCCCTGATCTGTTTAACTTTCTCCTTGGCCTCCTTGAGCATGTATGGGCCGAAGATACGACTGTCACCTGTCTCTGACCAATTCAGTGGGGTACGACACCTCCGTCCGTACAATGCTTCAAAGGGTGCCATTTGTAAGCTGGCTTGGTAACTGTTGTTGTAAGCAAACTCGGCATACGGCAAACTTTCTTCCCAACTGGATCCTTAGGTGAGCACACAGGCTCTCAGCATGTCCTCTAGGATTTGCTTCACGCGTTCCGTTTGTCCATGAGTCTGAGGGTGGTATGCTGTACTGAATGCTAGTTGAGTGCCCAGAGCTTGTTGTAAGTGATCCCAGAATTTAGAGACAAATTGAGTGCCTCGGTCGGATATTATAGTCTTTGGGACTCCATGCAAACAAACTATACGGGAGAGATAAAGCTTGGCGAGTCTTTGAGTGGAGTAGGTCGTCTTTACGGGAATGAAATGTGCCACCTTGGTTAGCCTATCTGTGATGACCCATATGGCGTCATTTCCGCGTTGCGATCGAGGTAGTCCGACGATGAAGTCCATTCCAATTTCATCCCATTTCCACTCCGGTATCCTGTTTGGCTGGAGTAGCCCTGCTGGCTTTTGATGCTCGTCTTTTATGCGTTGGCAAGAATCGCAACAAGCAATGAATGCGGCTATATCCCTTTTCATACCATGCCACCAAAATCTTTCCTGAATGTCTTTGTACATTTTGGTTCCTCCCGGGTGGATCGAGTATGGAGCGGTGTGGCTTTCGGTTAGGATTTGTTGCTTGAGTTCCTCAATGTTAGGTACGCAAAGTCTGTCCCCGTACCATAATATTCCTTCACTGTCTATGACGAACTCTGAAGCCTTGCCAAGGTTCATTTTCCTCTTTATACCCTCGATGCTGGGATGTCCCTGCTGAGTCTTCTTAATTTGTTCCACTAGGGTGGGTTGTATCTCCAGATTTGATACGGTGCCCTCAGAGACTAACACCATGTTGAGTCTAACGAACTCCTGTTGAAACTCAGGCCTCAAGTTTTGTGGACTATCGTTGCCCGGGCTGGGGTTCCGACTAAGAGCATCTGCCACTACATTTGCTTTCCCTGGATGGTAGTGAATGCCGACATCATAGTCCTTGACCAATTCCAACCAGCGTCGTTGGCGTAAATTTAGCTCTGGTTGTGTGAAAATATATTTAAGGCTCTTATGGTCCGTATATATTTTACAACAATTTCCCAACAGAAAGTGCCTCCACTCCTTGAGTGCATGGATGACCGCTGCTAGCTCCAAGTCATGAGTTGGATAATTTTCCTCATGCTTCCGTAGTTGTCTGGAAGCATACGCGACAACTTTGCCATCCTGCATCAGCACACATCCGAGCCCCTTTAGAGATGCGTCACAATACACTTCAAAACTCTTGTGTATGTCTGGCACAGTTAAGACCGGTGCGGTTGTTAGTTTCTTCTTGAGTTCTTGGAAGCTTTTCTCGCATGCTTCCGTCCATACAAACTTCTTGTCTTTCTTGAGCAACTGTGTCATTGGTTTTGCCATAGTGGAGAATCCTTCAATAAATCTTCTGTAATATCCGGCCATTCCCAGGAAACTTCGCACATCTGTCACGTTGGCTGGTGGTTTCCAGTCAAGTATGGCTTTGACCTTTTCCGGGTCTACGGCCACGCCTTCTTGGGTTAATATATGGCCTAGGAAACCAACTTTCCTTAGCCAAAATTCACACTTGCTAAATTTGGCGTACAATTTATGTTTCCTTAATTCTCCCAAAACAATTCTGAGATGCTCAGCATGCTCTTCTGGTGTCCTTGAGTATACCAGAATATCATCAATGAACACCACAACAAATTTGTCCATAAATTTCATAAACACTTTGTTCATGAGGTGGACGAAATATGCGGGGGCGTTCGTCAGACCAAACGGCATTACTGTAAACTCATATAATCCGTATCTGGAGGTGAATGCTGTCTTAGGGATATCTTATGTCCATACTTTTAATTGATGATATCCCGATCTCAAATCAATTTTTGAGAACACCTTGGCTTGTGCGAGCTGGTCAAACAAATCATTTATCCGTGGCATCGGATATTTGTTTTTGATGGTGACCATATTGAGAGCTCGATAGTCTATACATAATCTCAGTGTCCCATCCTTTTTCTTGGCGAACAACACTGGTGAACCCCATGGTGAGGAGCTGGCTCGAATAAATCCTTTGTCCAATAATTCCTTTATCTGCTTCTTCAATTCTACCAATTCTGAGGGTGCCATTCTATAAGGTTTCTTATAGATGGGAGCGGTGCCAGGTGCTAGTTCAATACTGAACTCTATCTCTCGGTCTGGTGGCATGCCTGGTAGTTCTTCAGGGAATACGTCAGGAAATTCGCACACCACTGGAACTTTTCTCAATTCTGAAATGTCCAGTTTGTTCAGCTTTGGTTGTCGTGACCGTGGTCTTTCTTGAGCTGTAACCTTTATTGTCTTGCCGTGATGGTGAGTGAGAATCACGGTCCGATTGAAACAATCAATAAACCCCTTGTTGGTGGTCAACCAGTCCATCCCTAGGATGACATCCAGTCCTTTATTTTCCAACAGGATGAGATTAGCTTGAAACTTTAGTCCTTCGAACTCAATGATCACTCCTTGGCAGTAACTCTGAGCGATCTGCTTATTTCTGGGGGACTTGATGATCATAGATTTTTCCAAGGGAAGTATCGGAAAACCATGTTGCAAAACAAAATTATTCGAAATGAACGAATGGGAAGCTCCAGAATCAAACAAAACCGTGGCAGGTACTGTGTTGACAGGGAACGTACCGAGCACGATGTCTGGGGCATCCTGCGCTTCTTCCCTGGTCACATGGTTCAGGTGGCCCTTCCTGTGATTGTTGCTGGGATTGAAATTGTTGCGCTTGGGGGCTGGATTGTTCCCACCATTGTTCGGCTTGGGGGCCGAGTTCCTTGGTTTTGGGCATTGTTTGGCATAGTGCCCTTCTTCACCACAAGCATAGCAAGTGACCCCTGGACGGTACGTGAAGTCCTTGTCCCTGGAATGAAACTGTCTGGTTAGCCTTAGATCAGTAGTCGTGGATTTCTTGCTTCAATCCTCTGAACACCAGTCTTTCTTCGGTTGTTGCGAGCAAGGGTCGTCTTGTCCCTCTTTCGCTTACGAATATCTTCCAGACTGCGGCGCTCGTTCTCCAAGGTAATGGCCTTGTCAACCAGAGTTTTAAAATCTGGGAAAGTGTGCACAACCAGTTGGCATCTTAATGCCGGTGCCAGGCCGTCCAAGAATTTTTCCATCTCTTGTTCTCAGTCATGTGCTCGTCGTAGGCATAACGAGATAGCTGGGTAAACTGACCGTTGTATTCTGTCACTGACATGCCTCTTTGCTTGAGGTCATCAAATTCTCTTTTCTTGATCTTTATGATGCTCCTGGGGATGTGTGCCCCACGAAAGCCTTCCTTAAACTCTTCCCAGGTGATGTTGTGTTCACTGGGATGCATGTGTAGGAAGTTTTCCCACCATGCTGCAGCTGCTCCAGTGAGGTAGTGAGGTGCATAAAGCACCTTCTCATGATCTAAGCACTGAGCAATAATCAGCTTTCTCTCGATGTCACGAAGCCAATCATCGGCTTCAAGTGGCCTATCAGTGTGAGCAAACGTTGGAGGGCGTGTCTTCTGCAGTTCAGACAACTTGGAGTGTGGTTGGTACGGCTCACTGTGGTTTCCCATATTGATGACATGATTCATCATCTCTTGGTGCTGTTGCTGGCTTTGTTCGAAGAGGCGGCATACTTGAGATAAGGCTGCCTCGCTGTCCTATTGACTAGACTGTCCCTGAGTGAAGTTGTTGCTTGTTTGTGTTCCATAAGCTTCTTCTGGTTGATTGGGCATGGAACGAGTCCACGGACGAGACATTTTCCACTCTGGGGTATTATTTGGCAAAACTCATGAGAAGAACTGTGTGGCACAAGGAAAATCTTGCAAGGGCAAAAATTTAAAAGACCTCAAGATTTTTCAAGAAAACATAAACGATTTCGCACGAGGAATGACAGCTTAACACAAATCTTACACGCGATACGCAAACATACGATACAACACTCAGGATGTGCGTACACAATTCTGACATGTTATTTAGCCTAGCACACTCCTCCGGGACCCTACATGAAGCGCACAAGAAAACTACAAACTAACGTACAAAAAAAACACATCATACATGCAGGCACATCGTGCGGCTACTCGGCGCACTCAGTCGGAAATGGTGAAGATGTCTTTCCCCTTGACGAAGGTAAGACCCAGCGGTGCAGGAGACTCAACCTCCACCTCCTCTCTAGTAGGCTCCAGGCGCATAGCACTCCGCTGAGGTGATGGCGTGGGTGCTACAGGCGGCAATGCGGGTGCGGCAGGCGGTGCAACTCTGACTGGAGTAGGAGCGATGACTCGGTCGAACTCCTTAGTGGTAGGCAGACGGCGAGCAGTGGCCAAAATGGCCGGTGCATAAGATGCTGAGGACGAGACGAAAGTCAGAGGCAGTGCCATGTGGAGAAGCTCCTTCCTGCTGGCAGGGCCGCCCCGAACTAAGTCCATGCGGGCAGCCACAAGATCGTCCACGAGGTTGTCGAAAGATTCCTCCAGAGCTTTGAGATACTCCACAACCATCTCGATGGCTTCATCTCGCTCTCCCCTATGGCAGGCGAATGCATAGTGACAAGTATATGGCACATGGCATGGGAGGTAGCGGTAGCGACGAGTCTTCATCATAGGAAGAATGTCCCGAAGGCGAGCTATCGCCTCACGGGTAGCCATTTGCATGGCATGCCTCTCTGTAGGCATGGCCCTTCCCACAAAACGGAAGTGGCGAGACGCAGAACGTCCTCCCTTGAATTGCACCACGGCCTGGTGCATAGACACGTCGTCGCTGAGCTTGTGCTGGTAAAGCGTGAACTCCGGACGAGTCGCTGGCCCGATCGCGAGTTTGGTGATGGAGACGAGGAGTTTGACAAACCCCTCGGGCACGTTAGTGAACACCCGAGTCTCGCAGTTGCTGCCAGCCATCTACAAAAGTAGGCAAAAATTCTGAGTAGTCATGTCATAAATTTATGATGACCAACAGAAAATAGCTACATTTGCAAAATGCTGAAAAAGCACAAAAGACGCTAATAACCGATTAGCGATCGCACCTAGTGGCTTCCTACAGTCAGCCTGGCTCTGATACCATGCTTGTCACGACCGGTTTTCCAATAAAAATATTTATTGAGAAATCGATCCCTTTTACGGACCAGTAGAGAAGAATCCTTCTTACTGGTAGACAAAATCTTGATCACAGAAGAAAATACCAGGAGTACTGAATATAATACAAGGTTGAGCGGAGACTGCTCAACAATTTATTACAAGCGCGCCAATAATACATAAAGGCAGATAGGGTGGCATAGCTACTAACTCACGATAAAAGCGGTGGTGGATATAACACAGCGAAGTGGGTGATATGACTCCTGAAAACTAACAGCTCTTCGAGCGTCGGAGTGAGGCTTGAGGAGACTTATTGTGGGTGGCGGAAGCGTATATGATACAAGTGACCAATATCCAGGATCGCACGGGACTGACTGGGATTCCACTAGGCGTCGGACTCACTATCAAACTCTTCATCCATGAGATCGCCTTCGTCAACATCTGGCCAAATCAACAAGCCAGGTGAGTACTATGAAAGTACTCGCAAGACAGTTCGGACATAGGATATAACAAATGTAAACATGATGCATATGAACAGATTAACAAGGGCACTCAGACATAGAGATAATAATGCATGGGAAATAAAAGAGAAGTCGGGCGGTAGTCCTCCCGAAATCCCAAAAATAATACTGAGGGCCAAACGAGTGTCTGAATGACTCCTCGAGAGGAAACAAAAGAAATAACAATGCCGCAGTCGGGCGTCAAGGCGGCGCCACATAAAGGGCTTATAATAGAATATAAATAACAGTGCATGCCACAGTCGGACGTCTGAGCGACATCACATAAAGGGCTTATATCAAAAGTAAATAACAAGAGTGCCACAGTCGGACGTCTAAGCGACATCACATAAAGGGCTTATATCCAAAGTAAATAACACGAGTGCCACAGTCGGACGTCTAAGCGACATCACATAAAGGGCTTATATCAAAAGTAAATAACAAGAGTGCCACAGTCGGACGTCTGAGCGACATCACATAAAGGGCTTATATTTCATAACTTGATATCTCAGTAGCTCAAGAATTTAAATCATTTCAAGGGCATAATCAGGTTGAAATAAACAACAGAGTTAGTCCATCCACGGAATAACGTTCAACCAATTTACCACTCAAGCTTGTTCACCGGGGAAATACCACGAGGATGTGACATAGATATGGATACACTGGTCACGGTCCTTGACCATGGATACGATGACTCGGAACGATTTGACTCTGCAGAGTTTGTACTTTAACCACAACCAACGGATTTCAGTAGTCACGGGGACTAGTTCTGTTTACGGTGTTTTGGAAGAAACACATCTAACCAGTACACACCCATTCAACATTCCGAAGGCAGGAATCACCCTCGGCAACGTTCAAGAAAAACTTTGAGACGGGGAGGCTACAACCTCGCGTAGCATGGGATCAAATTTATATACGCGCGCTCTAAGGGGTGCCCCCCTCTCGGTCCCAACCGGAAACACCCATGCCCCCTGACCGGATGACTGGCTTTAATCTAGGGCCATGGAACCCTCATCCCGGCCCCTCCATTTGGTGTGTACACGGAAAGAGGTTATCAACTTACTAAACCGTACTCTTTGCAGAAAACATGTGGCGGCACGGAAGGGGAAGAACGTTAACGTGATTCAGTCCACGTTAACGTTGGAGTTTATCGGGTGTCGTAAGGCTGGCATGCTACAACAATACCACCTTACTGCCTTTCATGTCGCCACATGACTAGGCCATCTCTCATCAGAGATCACAGTAACTTCGGAACTCACGGATAGTTGCCTCACATGCAACGAGATACTCACCGATGCTCATATGCCATGCACAAACCATTCAAGCAAACATGCAAAACACCCGTCATATCAAAGGTTCAAACATGCTGGCCTGGTTCGGAGAAGTCGGAGTCTAGCTCGGCGAAGTTCGCGGCTCCGTCACCTCTTCCGGAACCTACGGTATAGCGAAAACGTATACTAACGTGAAAATCATCGCGTGCATAAAATTTGTTCCAAATTTTTTCCAAATAAATACTATAAAAAACTAGACAAAAATACAAGACTGACAGAAAAAGAATCACTCAAAAATCATCCTTTATTAAAAAGTTATAAGGGTTTTAGTCCAGGGACTAATCTGTGATGAAACAGAAAAGATCCATGGACTTAACTGAGAAAACAGAAAACGGTTTGGAAAGAAACGCGCCAGCCCAAAGAGAAAACGTATTTGCCCGAAGGCGCCAACAGAAAACGGTTCGAGAGATAAACGGAAGAGAGGCTGACGGGGGTCCCACATGTCAGGTTTAAGAACCTCGCCGGCGCCCGAAGGCTGCGGTGGTCGCCGACGTTGAACCACGGCGAGGCAGGGAGATCGGAGGGTACCAAGAGGTTCAATGCGTCCTTCCGCGTCGGTGGGTGGTGGACTTGACCGACGGAGAGCACCACGTCGACGGCGACACTTTCTCCGGCGGACGGCGGCTCGGGCGATGGTGGAGAACTCCGGTGGGTGCTGCAAACTCCGAATTGAAGCCCGGGTCAGGAGAGTGTATGCATAAGGAAGCTACTGGCAAGAGCTGAGAGGTAGAGGTGCACGCACGGGAGCGAATCGAGCTGGATCCCGTGGCGGGTCGAGGCGGCCGGAGTTGGGGAAGAAGGCTCCCTCGGGGCTCTTCCAGTGGCTTGGCGTGGTGTTGGAGGTGTGTAGAGGTGGTGTGTGTTCGAGTTCGAGCTCGGGGCCTCTATTTATAGGCGATTCGAGGGGGTGGCCGTGAATGGGAAATCTCCGGCGAGCGATTACGGCGAGGTAGAGGTTGGGCAGTGGGTTTAGGTGGCCGGGCAGCATCAGGGAGGTTCACTGATGCCGTTCCGCTGCTAACCTTGGTCGGGCTTGGCGTAATTGCGCCGGTCCTCGACGGGGTGGCCGTACGGGCACGGCGGCGGCAGAGAGCGCGCTCCGTGCCTAGCAGTTCACGACGAGGGTGTCAGCGCGCACGGGCGAGTGGGTGGCCACGCGGCGGCCTCCGGTGGCTTGGGCGGCGCTGGACGGCGCCGTCTACGTTGCGCCCCTCTCTGGCGGCCGCAAAGCCGCCGCTGCCGTCACTCACGGGGTGGCGCACCTCCTCCTGCTCGTCGCCGACGCCCGCAACCTTCCAGGCGTTCGTGCGGCGCAGGGACAAGAAGGAGGGGGCGGGGAGCAAGGCGCCACCGCGGCTACTGGCGAGATTGACAACGAACACTGAAGAAAACGACAGTAGTTTCAGACACTGTATCTCTGAATTTCTGAACATGATAGTGACAATGCCCTGCAGGTGTTTGACGAAATGATTTGGCATGAAGAATTTTTTTTTGGAGCTAGGACTTGGTGAGGTGACCTCTCAATGCACCCAGAGGCTGCCTGAATTTTCTCAGATTTTTAGGTGAAGAATTCAAATGAATTTCATCAAATTTGGCAAATCTGGTCCAAACTTGCAGCAAGTATAGTTTGAAATATTTGAACTGGAGACCACTGGATCTTCATGGATCCTGGTTGAGGGCTCAAAGGACTAGCTAGGGAAAATGGTTTGGAGGCAAAACTCAAAGTAGAAAGGGTAGCTCCTTTGAAAATCTCCAAGAGCTAGAATAGAAGGCAGAAATTGTTTTTGATGAGAATCAAATGGAAAAGAAATTATGGGGAGGTTCAAACTGCTGGATTTGAAGTATATCATGATCCAGAGATGGGAAAAGGCTTATGGGAGGGGATTTCCACTTAGGTCATAGCAAGAGGGATTTTTGAAAGGGCAAAAAGATCACTCAAATACCATAGGGCCATTTAAAAGATTTTCAAAAGAAATTTTCCCAAGTGAAAAGCATTTGGTTTTGAGTCCAAACAAAAAGGGAAAACCTCCAAGACCAAAAACCAAGTCTTGGGTGAATTCAAATGAAACACTTGTCATAAAAGAAAATATTTTGAGAGGGAGAGTTCTTCAGAATTTTTTTTAAATGACATCCCTCAAATCAAATAAAAGTTTGAAAAAGCCAAATAAAATTTTGGGTGTCACAATTTGCCGTCTGCCGACTCTTTGCCGTCAGCTAGCGGACGGCAAAGAAAGGCTTTGCCATCAGCCACCGGAAAACGGACGGCAAAGAGGAAGCGGACGGCAACGGAAGGCTTTGCCATCAGCATATCTTTGCCGTCTGCTAGCTGAAGGCAAAGAGGATGGGTGGCGGGCTTACGAGGACGACCTAACGGCCATTTTCTTTGCCGTCTGCTGGCGGACGACATAATTCTGCGTATGTCATGCCCTTACACATCTCTGCAGAATGGGCGCGCTGAGCGTGCTCTTTGCACACTTAATGACATCACACACACTCTACTCGTTCATGCCTCCATGCCTTACTCATACTGGGCAGAAGCACTCCAGACCGCCACGTTCCTTCTGAACCAAAGGCCGTGCCGCCTCGTCACCAACACACATTGTTTTACCTCCTCTACGGTGCACACCCCGACTGCTCTTCCATGCGAGTCTTCAGGTGTCAGTGCTTCCCAAACATCATCGCCATTACACCTCATAATCTGGCGCCCCGCTGTAACGCCCCAAGACCGACGCTTCAGAAGACTTCCTTATTTTCGTGATCGCCGTGTGTTCCTTTTGGTACAGGCTCTTTTATTTTTGCATTGCATCATGTCATTAATCTTTGCATAAAACTCAACCAAGTAAATTGCATGGATCTTCGATCTATTTAAATCGAGGGAAATGCACATGGTGATTTCTCTTTATAACATATATCCTCCCAATATTATTAGGGAGCTATATTAAAATATTCCATTAGTTGGAGTTCACCATAACACACTTGCAAATATCCCAATGCCTTTGTTATCTTAATTCTTGGTCTCCAACCTCGCATTATATTTTTTTATCTTATTCCGGAGCTCCACCAAAAATCCGAACATTTTTGGACCTTCCCAATCCTCACTTCCTATTCGAATAATTTGTATTTATATCGTCCAATCAGGCCACTTCTATTTTTCCTGGATCAAGCGCATTTTTGTGAGTCCGGGAAAATAATCCCCATGCCCAAACTCCACTCTAATCTGTCTCGACATTTCTTCTAAAGCTTTTGTTTCTTTGAAATAGAGAGATAATTAGAGAGTGAGAGAGAGCCCAGCCGCCAGGCCTCTGGCCATTTCCCTCTCTACTTGGCCGGCCTCTAAGGCCCATCTTTCCTCCCAGTAACCCTAGCCCGATCCGATCCCCATCTCCTTCCCTCCAGCGCCGCCAGTGCCCGACCCCATCTCCCTCCCGAGCGCCGATCCCTTCTCTCCCTCGAGCCCTCGCCCTCCTCTCGATCTCTCCCTCCACTCTCTCCCTCGCGCCGCCACTCGCAGGGACGGGCCCCTCTTCTCCTTCCCGAGGCCACCGCCGGCACCCAGAGCCCTCCGCTCCGCCGTGCCTCCTCCCCGCTGCAGGCCCCCTCTCATGGCGCCGCCAACCTCTAGGAGCTCCCCCTCGCAAGCTTCCTCACCGCCGCCTCTCCTCCTGCTTCTCCTCGTCGCCACCAACCCGCCGTTCGCCTACTCCATCGACCGTCCCGGCCACCCGTGCTGTTGACGGCCGAAGCCCGGCCGCGTCGTGCCTCTGCTGCCGGCGGCATCGACCTCGAAGACCCGTGCCTCGCCGTCGTTTCCCCTGCCAAGCCCCTTCTGCTCGCACCCTCCTGGCAAGCCGTGCCCCTCCATGGCTTTCTGCCCGAGCCACCAACCCGTTGCGTCTGCGCCGACGACCTCGGCCTCCAGCCATTGCCGGCGAGCAAGCCTCGCTGGAGGACGTCGTCCTCGCCCGGTTCCTCGTCGCCAGCCCCAAGCCTTGCCGCTGCCTGCGTCCGTCCACCACTTGCAGCTGCCGGAGCAGGACCTCCTTGTCGTGGCTCTGCCTCCACTAGCAGCCTCCTGCTGCCTGTCATCTCCATGGTCTTGAGCAGCCCAAGCCGCCGGGCGTTCTGGCCCTTGCACATCGCTGTTGACCCGAGGAGACCACCGCCAAGTCCAAGGGCTATCCCCGAAGATTTTGGATGCGCCAAGTTCCACGACGCCGCATAAGTTTCTTCTTGAACGTGTACGACTACGCAGTTTTGCCAAGTACCACGACATCCGGAGCCTCGTATACACCAAGACCGTCCCGGATAACGTCAAGTACCTCTACCAACGACCCCGAACATCTACAAAAACGTGTACCACTACCGTCGCCGAAGACCCGTTTAACGGAACCGTCAAGTTCGACTACCTTCGTGTGTACCACTACTTTCCTCGATGATTTTGAACCGCCACGAAATACACGCTTCAAAGGTATAACCCCGAGACGACACCCGTGGACCGAATGCAAGTGTTGTATGAGTTGCTCGTGTGTGCACCGTTTCCGAGAGAGGTCTTTGCACGTTCCTCGATTGCCATGCCGCCGTACCGTGGGAACCCGGAATCCGGGAGCACCCCACCATCTCTTGCGCGTTTCACACATCCGCACAATTCTCTTTTACGCCGATATCTCCATGAGCGAACGGAACCGATATGTTGCCGTGGCATCATTTTCGTTATCGTTGCCGTGGCACCCTTTTCGTTCCGCCACAGTAACAAATGCTTCATAACATGCTCATGTCAACATTTTCATAAAAATTGCTTAAAACTTGCATATGTCATCCGCATCATGATAACAACATTTAAAATGTCTACAACTGATGTTTGCATTAAAATTGTTAAATGACATGAGGATTTTCCGAAACTATTGTTTGTTGTTCCGGCCTCATTTAAATTGCCTAGATAGTTAGTTTACTTATGCTTCACCTCTTGCCATGTTAATCAACATTTAATATTGTAGGGTACATAAATGAGAGAGAACTAAATAATTGATGTGGTGTTTCGTCAATATGCAACTCGTTGCATATTGAGCTCCACTTAATTTGTAGTGTTGTTTGTTGCACTTTGCCATGCCATGCCTCATTAAACCGGACATGCATCATACTTGATGGTGCATCATGCCATGTTTATGATTGTGTGTTTACCGTGTTGTTTGTTTCTTTCCGGGTTGCTTCTCTCGTTAGCTTCGGTTTCGTTCCGGAGTTGTGAGGATTCGTTCGACTACGTCCGCTTGTCTTCTTCATGGACTCGTTCTTCTTCCTTGCGAGATTTCAGGCAAGATGACCATACCCTCGAAATCACTTCTATCTTTGCTTGCTAGTTGTTCGCTCTATTGCTATGCAGCGCTACCTACCACTTGCTATTTCATGCCTCCCATATTGCCATGAACCTCTAACCCTTGTCACCCTTCCTAGCAAACCGTTGTTTGACTATGTTACCGCTTTTGCTCAGCCCCTCTTATAGCGTTGCTAGTTGCAGGTGAAGATGAAGATTGCTCCATGTTGGATTATGTTTATGTTGGGATATCACAATATCTCTTATCTTGATTAATGCATCTATATACTTGGTAAAGGGTGGAAGGCTCGGCCTTATGCCTGGTGTTTTGTTCCACTCTTGCCGCCCTAGTTTCCGTCATACCGGTGTTATGTTCCTTGATTTTGTGTTCCTTACGCGGTTGGGTGATTTATGGGACCCCCTTGACAGTTCGCCTTGAATAAAACTCCTCCAGCAAGGCCCAACCTTGTTTTACCATTCGCCTACTTAAGCCTTTTTCCCTTGGGTTCTGCAGACTCAAGGGTCATCTTTATTCACCCCCCCGGGCCAGTTCTCCTTCGAGTGCTGGTCCAAACCGAGCAATGTCCGGCGCCCCCTGGGCAACCAGGGTCTATGCCAACCCGACATCTTGCTCATCCGGTGTGCCCTGAGAACGAGATATGTGCAGCTCCTATCGGGATTTGTCGGCACATCCGGGCGGCTTTGCTGGTCTTGTTTTACCATTGTCGAAATGTCTTGTAAACCGGGATTCCGAGACTGATCGGGTCTTCCCGGGAGAAGGAATATCCTTTGTTGACCGTGAGAGCTTATAATGGGCTAAGTTGGGACACCCTTGCAGGGTATTATCTTTCAAAAGCCGTGCCCGCGGTTATGTGGCAGATGGGAATTTGTTAATATCCGGTTGTAGAGAACTTGACACTGGACCCTAATTAAAACGCATCAACCGCGTGTGTAGCCGTGATGGTCTCTTCCCGGCGGAGTCCGGGTAGTGAACACGGTTTCTGGGTTATGTTTGACGTAAGTAGGAGTTCAGGATCACTTCTTGATCAGTGCTAGTTCACGACCGTTCCGTTGCTGCTCTTCTCGCTCTCATTTGCGCATGTTAGCCACCATATATGCTAGTGCTTGCTGCAGCTCCACCTCACTACCCCATCCTTTCCTATAAGCTTAAATAGTCTTGATCTCGCGGGTGTGAGATTGCTGAGTCCTCGTGACTCACAGATACTTCCAAACAGTTGCAGGTGCCGATGAGACCAGTGCAGGTGACGCAACTAAGCTCAAGTGGGAGCTCGATGAAGATCTTGTTCGTTGTGTTGTTTCTTTTCATATTGATCAGTAGTGGTGCCCAGTTGGGACGATCGGGGATCTAGCAGTTGGGTTGTCTTCTTTTATTTTGGTTCCGTAGTCGGACCTATGTGTGTATCTCTGAATGATGTATGTTTTATTTATGTATTGTGTGAAGTGGCGATTGTAAGCCAACTCTTTATCCCTTTCTTGTTCATTACATGGGATTGTGTGAAGATGACCCTTCTTGCGACAAAACCACAATGCGGTTATGCCTCTAAGTCGTGCCTCGACACGTGGGAGATATAGCTGCATCGTGGGCGTTACACCCGCTCGGTCCCTTGTGTCTTCCTCGGACACTCACAAGATCACAAAGGCTACCATTTCTTAAACCCAACGACCGGCCATGTCATCATCTGATGACACGTCATGTTCAACGAAAACTCCTTCCCCTTTCAGCAACACACAGCAGAGCGTCACTGCTCCACCTCACCGACCCCCGCCTTGCTGCTCGACCTCACCGACCACGTCACTTCTCCACTCATTCCCCGACGACCACGCACCCACAAACCTTCTCCATCCAACAACACACTCCCTACCACGATCTCCCCCATAGCCCAAACAGCTTCTCCAAACCGTACCATGGCTACCAACTGGCCCACCCACCCACCCACACACACACACCAGCGCTCCTGCCTCCCCGCCACCCGATCCCGACCCCCAAGTCCACCCTCACCGGATCACCAAAATGACCCACCCTCGGCTCCCCTCGCTCCATCACACAACCTGGTCACGCGAGCCCGAGCAGGCAAATTCTTCCCTAACCGTAAGTACCACCAAAATATCCACGCCGATATTGGCACTTCCATCTCTCCTGTACCCAAGTCTGTGCGGTCTGCTCTGTGTGATCCAAATTGCACAACAAAAAAAGACACATCCGTGACATTTTGGGCCGAACGAATTTTTTTTCTGTCATACTTATGATACTTCTATGGCGATAATTGTGACAAAACCCGGTATCATCACAGAGGTGGTGGGCTCCTACTTCTATGAAAAAAATCATGACAGAAAATGGGCTTTTCGTCCTGGGCGGGCCGGAGACGCAGCTGGATGACATTCTTTGGGCCGTCCATGACGGAAAAAACTATGGTAGAAGCGAGGCGAGGAAAATATCGGGGTGTTCCCGGTTACGGTGGGTGGTCGGGGCCGAGCGACGCGCGTTTTTGTCGTACACGCACGCGCGTGGGTGCGAGGCGTTGGGCTCTAACTGAACCCGAGCGAGGCGTTGGGCTCTAACTGAACCCGAGCGATTGCACTGTAGGCTACGCGTTACTGAACCCGATCGATCGATCGATGGCTGTTAACTGAACCCGATCGAGCGATTCCTTCACTACTAATGCTAACTGAAGCCGATCGATGCTGCCTCTTGATGAACAGTGAGTGTTGCTGGGGGGGTTTGGATGAACAGTTCCCGGTGGAGGTGGATGAATAGGACCCCGTGGTGTTGCCTCTAGGTTAACAGGACCCCGATCGATCGAGCCGGTTGGGGCTGGATGAACAGGACCCCGTGGAGGGCTGGATGAACAGGACCACCCCGTGGAGGGCTGGATGAACAGTAGACGGTGGAGGGCTGGATGAACAGTAGCCCGTGGAGGGGTAGTTGAACAGGAGCCCGTGGAGAGGGCTGGTTGAACAGTAGCCGGTGGAGTAGCTCGTGGTGGATGCTGGATGAACAGGAGCCCGTGGATGAACAGTCACAGGTGGAGGTTGGAGGAGGTCGACGGTGGATGAACAGTAGCCCGTGGAGGCTGGAGGGGGTCGATGGTGGAGATGAACAGTATCCCGTGAAAGTCCCATTTTGCGGTACGCCACACCCCTCCCAATGAACAGGACCCCCGTTTCGACCGTAGCGCTCCAACACAAGTCCGTTTCCTCCGTCTTGCGGTACGCCACACCCCTCCCGATCAACAGGACCCTGTTTCGACCATAGGAGGTCCGTTTCCTCCATTTTGCGGTATGCCAGACCCCTCCCGATGAACAGGATCCCATTTCGAACGTGGCCGGTCGAACACAAGGCCGTTTCCTCCGTTCTGCAGTACGCCAGGCCTCGTTTCCATCGGCTGTTCCTTCCAAGCTAGTTGGCTCCCACACGTTCCGTTGCCTCCCGATGAACACGACGCATTCCGTTGCCTCCCCATGAACACGACGATGACGCAGTTTCTCCGTTCCGACCCAGCCATGTACACGAGCCCTGGCCGTACGTATGCGCGAGTAGGCGTTCGAGACCCCGCACGTATGTACGTACGTGGCCGTATTTTCTTTCTTGCACCCTGGCCGCTGTATGTACGTGTACATGCTACGTGCGCGCCTCTACTACGACACGTGCGCGCCTCTACATCGACCAGTATGTATGTACATGTTCGCGACCAGAATGACAACGCTACGTATGCTTCGACCAGGTGGGTCCCGACTGTCAGGCACTTCCTTCCGTGCGAAGATGTAGCTAGTGGGTCCTAGCAGTCAGGGGGGCAAATCGTTTTTTTTGCCCGGACGCAGTTCCTTGCGTGTGAAGATGTAGCTGGTGGGTCCCAGCAGTCAGGGGGGATACTTTTTTTTTCACGAAATACGATGGCCCGTCTGGTGGGTCCCTGCTGTCAGGTGGAGGAATAATTATTTTGCGCGTAATAAGGAGGCACTTCCTTGCGACCGCCGTGGACCCAGCTGTCAGCCTCTCCACGTATAGTACTCTTCTGATGGAAGTCGTTCCTTGACCACGTTGACCACGCCGCGCTGAGAGCAACAGGGCGGTGGACGACGGCGAGGCCTAGGAAGGGGACGACGCGGAGCCGGGGAAGACGCGGCAGTGGAAGCCCGCGCGGAGAGGAGTAGGAGGGTTCACTGGTTCGGCTGCGGTGTGAGGCTGCCGTCGCCGCAGAATAACAGGGGGTGGCAGAGAACTTATAGCCCATTTGCGATTTGTAAGAATGTACAGCCAATTTTTGAATTCTAATGGAATTTACTACAACCCATTTACAGTTTGTTAAAAGTACAACCCATTTTCTAGCTAGGACAACGATTAATAATTTCAACCAACCGTTCAAGACAGAATTCAATAAAATTTCCCACATTTTGATGGGATCTGAAATATTTTTATCCCGAAATTTCTACTCAGATTAAATATAAATTTGTATTACGTAAAAATCTAACGAAACATTGCGCGCGCAACAATTAAAAATTAAGATTTTCAAAATCCATAAATAATATTTTATAAACTAATTTCGTGTTTGGTGCATTTTTTATAGTTACTGCCCAGTTTTTATAATTGCATCCCATTTATTATCTTTTAAAGCCCATTTTCCTGTTAAGCCTAATGCATCCCTCCTAGGAAAGATTTGCTGCCCAGCGGGGCGGAGAATAACAAGTTGACCTTCCTGGGTATTCCTCAAAAAAAAAAACGTATAGCTGGGCTAGCCATTTTCATCTTGAAAAAAATTAATATCTGGGCTGGATATCTGTCCTAGGCTAGATGGGCCACAGCCCGCCCAGTTAATACCCTGCTCTCCTCTGAACAACAACGAAAACATCTCCAAGAAAAACTCTGCAGTGCTCACGCATCAAAAACACAAATACTGCTCGAGCTGCTTGGTCCCAGCTGTCGGCCGCACCTTGTGCAATTCTCTCGTTTATATTGACTACATAGGTTGACAATGGTGTGGGACCATGATGTCAGGAAACCAGGAGGAAGCAAAAAATATAGTTGTACCTAATAAGGAGGCACTTGTGTACGTACGGCTATGGCCCTAGTGGGTCCCTACTATCATCCATTCAAAATAAAGTCATCTCCTGAATCCTCATGTTCATTGACCATGTTAACAATGCTCGGCGCCACGGCGAGCGCAACAACTCGAAGGACGACGGAGAGGGCCTCGCGGGCCCTACGGATGGTCTGATACAACGCCCGCTGCTCATTCAGGAAGCCAGGATCATCGGACACCTATGAGCACCTTCGAGAGACTGAGACGGCATGAAACGGTATGGCCGCGCTTGGGAGCTCTGGTTTATTTCACACCTGTATTAAGATACAAGTGTAATTTACTCGTCATCGGAAACAACGCGTAAAATACATGCGTAATGAAACCGAGGGCCCGAGGTCTGTAAGTAAAACCGGCGGGTTACGCGTGTAATTTGAGAGACCAGTGTATATTTTACTAGTCGAAATCGACCAACCAAGCGCTTCGCCCGAGACCATATGCTTTTATTTACAAGCGGTTTTGGTTGGAAAACGACGATCCAATCACGGCCTAAGATGATGAGTTGGTCGGAAGATCATATGGTTTCACGTCTAACCTACCCGACTTGTCGTATAGGCTATGAATGAAACATAAGACGATGAACTTCTTAAGCACAGAAACAACAAAATAGGATGATCTTCCTAACAAGCAAATCACTGGCATTAGATCGACATGCAAAACAATACGAAGCATTATTCTCAGGAGGCACAGTGAATAGCTCGTGATGCCGCATGCCACAACATTCCAAGCTCAACTTGGCAATCAAACACAAGGCCTGGCATTACATAGACAATATTCAGAACAAATTCTTAAAATATCTTACATAAGTCAACATTCATGTGACTATGCATCTCAGCAGAGTAAATATTTACTTCTGAACTGAAGACAGGAATAGGAAAAAATGATCGACGTTGCTCACAGCAAAGGGCGTCCCACTCAAAAATATCAAATGCATGTCTTCTGGCTAACATCAATGAGCAAAAATTGACAAGGTTTTCCAATTCCAATATATTAAACTAATGTCAACTTTGACAAGCTTTTCCCATTCAAAATATGTAATGCCTATGATTGTCGAACGGGCAGGGTTTGTCATTAGTTTGTCATCTGATAGTCCGGTAGCTCAAGGTGACGACGAATGATTAGAGAACCATTCGATGTATTGTGCATGATGAAGTATTATGGAGGACACGAACCATCTGAACATTTTGTGCAGTTCCACTAAAATCAAGCTGAGCATCCCTGTGGATTTCGTATTTATATGCTACCAGAAAACAAAGACACATCAGCACACACATGAATATTGGCCCCAGTGTCAACCCACCAATCGGTGGACTAACAAACTGAAAGTACGGTAAACAGATTACCATACCCAGATGCCCCATCATTGTTGCTTAGAGTGACATTGACAGACTTGGAGTCCTGTCCTGGCTTCTTGGTACTTGTTTGGGCACTTGTTTGCCCAGTGTTCCTTCGAACCACAAGTAAAGCAGCCATCTCTCTTTTTGTCTTTCCTCTTACCCTTCTTAATGGCCGACGCTGGCAGCACCATTCAAACATATAGTCCGGTGGCTCAAGGTGACGACCAATGATTAGAGAACCATGCGATGTATTGTGCATGATGAAGTATTATGGAGGACACAAACAATCTGGACATTTTGTGCAGTTCCACTAAAATCAAGCTGAGCATCCCTGTGGATATCGTATTTATATGATGCAAGAAAACAAAGACACAGCAGCACACACATGAATATTGGCCCCAGTGTCAACCCACCAATCGGTGGACTAACAAACTGAAAGTACGATAAACAGATTACCATACCGAGATGCCCCATCATTGTTGCTTAGAATGACATTGGCGGATTTGGAGTCCTGTCCTGGCTTCCTGTACTTGTTTGGGCACTTTTTGCCCAGTGCACTCCACGTGTTGTAGAGTTTCCTATGCTCTCTGCAGACTAGTCATGTCACCAGCGTCTACTAATACTCTGTAAAGCTTCTTGATCATTCCTTGTGTAATGTAGCACAAACGGTGACTGCTTCTTTCTGCAAAGTCGTAAGACCAATTGCACCCACTAATGTAGCAGTTTGCCTTAGACACGTTGGCTCCTTTTGTGCAGTTCAACTAAAATCGAAGTTGGAATAAAACCGAGCTTTAATTTTGATATCCCTGTAAGCAACAATAGGTATAAGGGAAACAATTACTGAGAAATAACGGTTGATGACTTGTACTCCCAGAAGAAAAACATCTACTGATCTACCTTATCTTAATGGGAAACAAAGCAGGAGAGTAGCAATTCTCAATCAGTGTGATTCATTCATATTAATTGAGACATTATCTTAACAATGCCTTGTTTCAACATGTATAAAGAACGACTAAGCAGAAAAGTATCATTCCTAAAACAATGCGACTGATTCGTTTTAACAAAGACATTATCTTAACAATAGCTTGGTTAAACATGTAGAAAGAACTACAAAGCAGGATAGTACCATTTTTAAAACACTGTAACTGATATATAATAACAGAGACATTATCTGAACAATACATTTCTTAAACATGTACTCCGGCCGATCCCTAACAGAAATGGTACTCCCGCCGATCCCTAACAAGTGTTGCAGTTTTGAACTAAATTCAGTAGTTAATTCTGAGGAAAATAGGTACTGATCTTTCAAGGCCAAGATTTGAAACAACTCCTGAGGAAGAACTAAAAGAGATCTCAACACATATATGGAAATCCGGTCTCATTTTGTGCAGTTCCACCAAAATTAAGCGAAGCAAAATGTCGCAATAGCAACAAGTTGAATAGATATCCCTGTTTTAACAGAGGCAAAAAAGGAATCAATTACTGGCCAATAAAGGAGGATGAAACACGTGGCCACAAAAATGGTAATCCCGCCAATCCCTAACAAGTGTTGCAGTTTTGAAATAAGATTCAGTAGTTAATTCTGAGAGTGGCATTGCTTAATTTTACCAGTGGCATTAGATTAACATAAAGCATAAACAGTTCCAGGGGAGAGTGGGCGCAACAACAACATGTGCTTCCATCTACTTATAAAGGGGGTGATGCAGAGTTTGTTGTAACAAAGCAACAAGCATAATGTCTGGGTTGGTCCCATTTTTGTTCACTACTTAATGGGAAAATACATCAATACAATAGCTTCAATTCAACATTTATTTAAAACAGTACCAATACAAGTAGCACAACATCTCAAAACACACTGCACGATCATGTGGATGAAGGCAAGTACCAACCTGTCACGATGCACACAAGATCACGTACGAATCTGCCAACACGAATAGGAAATCCAATCTCGTTTTGTGCAGTTGCACTGAAATCAAGTAAAGTCGCCGGTGTGACATTTAAGTTTGCTATAGCAACAAGTTGAATAGATATCCTTGATTTAACAGAGGCAAAAAAGAAAACAATTACTGCCAATAAAGGAGGATGAAACATGCGGCCACAAAAATAAGCATCTACCTTATCTTGATGGAAAACAAAGTATAGGAGAGTAACATTTCTAAAATTGTTGCATTGATTCATATTAACAGAGAAATTCTCTTAAAATAGTTCAGTAGTTAATTCTGACAGTGGCATTGCTTAATTTTACCATCAGCATTAGATTAAGAAAAAGCATAAACAGTTCCAGGGGCGAGTGGGTGCAACAACACCATGTGCTTCCATCTACTTATAAAGGGGGTGATGCAGAGTTTGTTGTAACAAAGCAACAAGCATAATGTCTGGGTTGGTCCCATTTTTGTTCACTACTTAATGGTAAAAGAGAGCAATACAATAGCTTCAATTCAACATTTATTTAAAACAGTACCAATACAAGTAGCACAACATCTCAAAACACACTGCACGATCATGTGGATGGGACATGGGACATGCCAGCACCATGTGCGTCCACACGTATAAATGGGTGATGCAGAGTATGTAGCCAAGCAGCATATCTGCGTTGGTCCCATATTTGTTCTCTTTGAAATTTTTTCCTATGTGAGGACAGCAAATCTAGTCCTGCACAAACTACTCGACCCCCCAGTTTCTTTCCCTTTTCAACAGAGAGTTCGGTTCCTTACAGATGTGTATACAGGGTTACCCCCTTTTCCCTTTTCGACCAACAAAGCGGCTGGATAGCTAGTCTATACTACTTTCCCTCCCTCCTTTCCTCATTGAACCACGTCCTAGATTCATGCTCCACCCCACCGCACCCTTCTTTCCTCTTTGAACAAAGACCTAGATTCGACTACAGAATCGAAAAAGATACGCATGCAGCTAGACCAATGACGGTTTCAAAGAAACTTATAGCTTAGGGTCGTCGGGATGTGGCAAGGCGTGCGGCGGGAGGTCGGATCTGCCCACACTATGTACGGCAGAGGGGAAGAAGGGGTTGGTAGCCCTCCCGCACAGGCGCTGGGTGAAAGAGAAAAGCGCAGCCGGCAGTGGATTGCCTCCCTCGCCGAAGGCAATATAGTGAACGCTGCACCTCCTCCCCTTCCTGGTGCGACGGGATCCAGACGCCTCCTTCGCCAGCTGTGAGGGGGGTGGGAGAGACAGAGGCCACAACACAGTCTTGTTTAGAGCTGGTGAAGAGGGTGAGAGACTGTGAATATAGCAAACCCTAGCAAAGGAACGCTGAGCCTCCAGCGTGTATATATATATGTAGTGCGGCGAGAGTGTGGAGAGTGCAAACCCTAGCGAAGAAGCACTGAGCCTCCAGCTTATATATATACTGTAGTACGGACTGAGCTCCGGTGCCTTAACTGCACCTGCTTCTGGCTGTATGACAGGTGGGCCCAAAGGCAGGTGCACTAAAGTCAATGAAGCTGCGTCCATATAGTACTCGTGTATACGACTAATATATAGTGGAGTGGTTTTCTTATTCTCTCCATAACAATCGTTTTAAATTGTGTAAGTACGAAACGAAACTCTTTATTTAACGTACCAGTGAAGAAAACTACTACTCCCTCTGTTCCTAAATATTTGTCTTTCTACAGATTTCAACAAATGACTACATACGGAGTAAAATGAGTGAATCTACACTGTAAAAAATGTCTATATACATCTGTATGTGGTAGTCCATTTCAAACCACTTGAAAGACAAATATTTAGGAACGGAGGGAGTACTTCCGATGAACTAACGATCCACGCGTCCTGGTTGCACTTCCTGTCCTTCACGTGCGGTACACTACCCTCCCTTAAGTGAACAACCACACATGCGCCAAATTATCGGAAACGTGTGAGAGTGTGTACAAATAAAGAATTTTAATTTCAATTATCGGAAAGGTTTGAGAGTATGTACAGTTTGCCCTCTCTAATAATTACGGTTTGTTGTGTTCGGCCTAAACTTGGTCAAACTTTACAAAGTTTGACTTCAGTCAAATCTAATATGCGGAGTAAATAAAAATGGAGGGCTACTACGTCCATCTGGGTTTTTAGTCCACACCATTTTTTTAATCAAAGTTAATAGCTGGACAAATAAAATTACAGGGGAGCTGGAGACAAAGTTGTGAGAAGGCTTAGAAATCAATACAAAACTTATGCTCTTAGTACCAACGTCGATCCTTCTTCGAGGAAACATTTGGTTCATAGCCAATTGTGTGATAAAATTGCACCAACGTGAAAGACGACTGCGTCTCCAACGCAACCAAGGTGAACTGACGAAGGATATCATCTTTGTGGGTAACAAGCAAAGAGCACTGATGGAAGACATCTTGTTTTTCATTGAAAATCGATCAGCTTCACCAGCCGACGCAACCATGAGGCGCAACCATGAGCATTGATAGGTCATCGTGGTGATGCATCATCCATTTGGCATCAAGTTTGGGTGAGGCACCCATGAAGTTCGACAAATCCTCACTGTGGTCTGTTTCTTCTCAGTAATCAAGCTGGAGGAAGGAAGAACCATGTGGCAGAGGACAGTGAGGCGGAACAACAATGGCCATCCAATTTTGTGCAGTTCCACTAAAATAGAGGAAGACATGCACGGGTATGGAGATACGCATCGCTGTTTCCAAAAATATAAAAAGGGATATAGTGTTGTTACTTTGTTTTACAAGATTAACAACGACATCTCAATTGTCAATAAGAATTATGAAAAGTACACCAACAAACAGAAGCATCATGATTATCTTGATGGGAACTAAACCAGGATACCCGAGAAAAAAAGCATTCCTTCATTTAACCAGTGATAGTATTAGATTAGCAGCAGCAATAGGAGCATATGGACAATGACCGCACAACCACCATGTACTTTTTGTCGAAACAACATGTATACCTCCACCGAGGCATAAATCAGGACAACTTTTCGAGTGGCATTTCCTCTATAATAGTAGGTGATGTTGGACCAGTCGACGAACCCTAGCTACTATACATGGGGAGCTGGGGAGTAGTCGCATAGAAGAAAACCCGCATGCAGCAACCTGGGGAGCTGGACCAGTACAAGAAGTTATACGTCAGGTGGGCGAGATGTCGCTTAGGCGGGCGGGATCTGCCCACACGACGGCAGTGAACAAGGGCGCGGAGGACCTTCGTCCGCGCCAGCGCCAGCTCCGAGAGGACGGTGCGCAGCGGCTTCCTCCATCGCCGACGGTGACAACATCAACGCTGCACCTCCTCACCTCCCGCAGCGGACGGGATTCGGCCGGATCTGTGACCACCGGTGAGGAGAGAGATAGTGTGGACACTGTCATCTTGGTTTGATATGGAGAGGGTGAGAGAGCGAGACGCGAGAAATTCTATCAAACAAGAGGCTATAATGGAGTAAAACAATCTCTCCATAGCAGTGGTTTTAAATAGAATATGCGCGTTCCCGGAAAAAAGAAACGAAAACTGGCGGATTTTTTTAACGTACCAAGAAAGAAAACTAGATCAAAAACACGCCCCCGCTTCCAGGTCGCGAGAGTCGTCGCGCACACACACATAGACATAGACATGCATATCTGTGTTTACGTAAAATTCCATTTCCATCTCCATCTCCAATCATATTTGTCCAACTGGCACATTATTTACGTTGTTAATTATATACGCGGCAATTTTTAATGTACAACATCTCTTATTTCCGGGCGTCCGGACCACTGCCACGGCCGCTCCTGACCAACCCGAACCCTCTTCATCACCCGCGCGTGCTTCCCGCCTGAAAGGGTCAGTGCCGCATTCATGCCCGGCCAGAGCGGACGCGACCTCGCACTGGCGCCGGCATTGAAGCGGCGCGCCGACCGAGAGAGCATCGCCCGCGCCGCTTCCTGGTGCATGCAACTGCTCCGCGTTCAAAGGTCACAATAGACGGCCACAACATGCATGTAAAAAGTTCTTGCGAGTCCGTGCTACAGCTAGCTGTCCTCCCCCAACTCGTCCATCTCTTCCAGTAGTACTAGTACTCCATGGAGCGATCCATCAACAAGCAGGCGGGAAAGTTATCGTATACTCGGTTTGCGGTGAGTGGCATGCCGAGCGAACGTGTGGGGTCGAGCCGTGGAGGAGGGTGAGACACGAACGCGACAAACGTGATTTAAACGTTGGTTTTGCTCGATGGCGCAATCCAACGAAACGAAACGTCACTACAAGAAATATGTCAACTAGTGACCTTCTGTCAGTGCCCTGGAAGAATTGGTCATAGATCTATGACCATTTGAGACCAATTGGTCAAAAGCTGCTCGGGGGGCTCCAAACCCTCAACTATATCGACCATTTTGGCCATAAAGGTCGTAATTACCTTACACGAAATGGTCATAAAGCAGATAGCACTGGTCCGCTGCCTTATTTCTAGCTGATCATGACCAATATAGATGGTCATAACCTTGTAAATTGTGGTGGGTTGCTATGACAAGGCGCCACCTCATCAGTTTTGCCTATCTGTCATGTCCATGTGTCAGTTTTGCCCTAGGTTGTGAAGCAACCTATATTTCTGTCATTGCCAAAATTCCCAAAAAAATCTCATAAATTCTTTGGGTCATATCTTCGTCAAATATGTAAAAAACCTTCCTTGCCTAGTTCAAAAATATTCATTTTCCTATTCTATTCAGAGCAGCATTTTTTGAAGGAAGTGTTATTTATATATTCTTGATTTCCCTGAAAATTTGTGAGGACATTCTTCTTAGTATATGATCATCCTCAGCCAAAACTCACGCCCATTGGCCATGTGCATTTCCAGTACCGCTAATCAAACACTTGGCTGCTAATTCATGTTTGAGCATAGTTCGGTCTCCTCATGAGAATCTTATGTTATAATTTTCTTCCTAGCACGTACCTGGGGAGTGCCCAACCCACTAGACATTCCTAGTCCGCCCAGAACGCATGGCAACACCACGGTCAAGCGGTGACCACGCAGCGGGCATGCGAGCTTACGCGCTCTACAGTTGGGGCCCTCGGCCACCATCCAAACCTTGATGTATCGCCACCAGACCATGTATTTCTGACCAAATAGGTACTTATGTACCTAGAAATGATTTTTGGAAAAAATAAAGAGCAAACTATGAGGCAGCTGCAGTTCAAATTTGACCCGCTTCCTACTGAATTGGCGGGAATTTGTCTTTTTCACCAGAGGTGGATCAAAACTTTTGACACCCAACCATTTTGTCAATTGTGCATTAAATATGTCCTAGTATTTTAGAAAATTGATTTGGTCCAATTTTGCATAAAATATATGGTAGGTCCTTCATAAAAAATCATTTCGGACACTCGGAAAATGGAAAATGAATTTTCTGTGCAAAGAAAATGAAAACTCCCTTAGGCAACATTGTTTGGAATTCCAAGACGCACCCTTGTGCACAATATGAGATCATTTGAACAAACTATGCCATGAATGTGGCCATAAGATTGATCATTTGGCTTGAAAGCCATGAATCTTCATGCATGATAGCTCATTTCTGAGAACACTTTCTTAAAATAATTTCCGTATTACAAGTTTATTGTTTTTCCTGGTAACTTGGTCACATATAATGACACAATGCGAAGGTTTTCCAATTTTTTGAATTTTTATGCCCGTTTCAAAATGCGGTCAAATCGGCGGGAATGACCGTTCCTAGCTAGTGGTTGAATCTTGGATTTTTTTGATGTTTCTCCGATTAAATAGATACTTTTGTACCTAGAAATTATTTTTGGAAAAAATAAATGGCAAACTATGAGGCAGCCGCAGTTCAAATTTGACCCGCTTCCAACCGAAACGGTGGAAATTTGTCTTTTTCACCAGAGGTGGATCAAAACTTTTTACACCCAACCATTTGGTTAATTGTGCATTAAATATGTCCTAGTATTTTAGAAAATTGATTTGGTCCAATTTTGCAACAAATATATGGTAGGTCCTTCACAAAAAAACTCATTTCGGGCACTCGGAAAATGGAAAATGAATTTTGCGTGCAAAGAAAATGAAAACTCCCTTAGGCAACATTGTTTGGAATTCCAAGATGCACCCTTGTGCACAATATGAGATCATTTGAACAAACTATGCCATGAATGTGGCCACAAGATTGATCATTTGACTTGAAAGCCATGAATCTTCACACATGATAGCTCATTTCTGAGAACACTTTTTTAAAAGAATTTCCTTATTACAAGTTTATTATTTTTCCTGGTAACTTGGTCACATATAATGACACAATGCGAAGGTTTTCCATTTTTTTTGATTATTTTTGAATTTTTTATGCCCGTTTCAAAATGCGGTCAAAACGGCGGGAATGACCGTTCCTAGCTAGTGGTTGAATCTTGGAATTTTTTTGATGTTTCTCTGATTAAATAGACACTTTTGTACCTAGAAATGATTTTTGGAAAAAATAAATAGCAAACTATGAGGCAGCCGCAGTTCAAATTTGACCCGCTTCCAGCCGAAACAGCGGAAATTTGTCTTTTTACCAGAGGTGGATTAAAACTTTTGACACCCAACCATTTTGTCAATTGTGCATTAAGTATGTTCTAATATTTTAGAAAATTGATTTGGTCCAATTTTGCAACAAATATATTGTAGGTCCTTCACAAAAAAACTCATTTTCGACACTTGAAAAATGGAAAATGAATTTTTAATCAACCATGACCAACTTTTTAGTCAACTACGACCAATTTAAATGGTCATGACATCGTACCCGTGTGCTGCATTTTGATTGGTCTGTGGGCGTTTCACGCGGATCGTGGATCGAACACCGTCGGATGCTCGCGGATCCAACAACAGTCCTCACCCCAAGCCCACCTAAGCCGAAACCATAGTCCTCGTGGACATTTTCCATCCACCCCCCGCCTCCTTTCTTTCTCCCTCGCTCCCGCGACCCGCGACCCCAACCCCTCCCTCCCGCGACCTCCTCTGCCCCGATCCCATCGGCCGGCGCAACCTCCGCTCCACCAGCCCCGCCAGCGACCTCCTACCCCAATGCCGGCGCGCGGCAGATCTAACCCAGCAGCCGCCCCTTCTCCCCCGTCTCCTCCTCCCATCAGATCCATCGCCGCTGCCACCTCCTCATCTCCTCCTTCCTTCAGATCCATCCACCCGCTGCCGCCCCTTCTCCCCCATCTCCTCCTCCCATCAGATCCATCGCCGCCGCCACCTCCTCTTCTCCTCCTCCCTTCAGATCCATCCACCCGCTGCCGCCCCTTCTCCCCTAGACCAAGCAACCTCCTCTCCTCACGCAACGGAGACAATAGCGCCGCCGCCCAGCGACAACAGCGTCGCGGCTGGCTTGCTTGCCGGCGCGCGCGTGCATGCTTTGATGCGCGGCGCTCCGTCAAGCTGGCCGGACCATGGCGCGCGCGTGGCTTGGCTAGGGTTTGCGGTGGCAGCGCTGCACGCCGTGTCTCCGGCCACCAGGATGGCGACGGCCATGGAAGATCCTCTCCAAGGTTAAGCACGTCCAGGCCAAGCCTGCTGGCCGCCCTCGCGGGTGGCCGGCTCCGCGGCGACGACGGCGGCCTCGTCGTCCCCGGAGGCCGCAGCGCCCCTCCAGGCCGACCTGGCGCCCTTGGTACCCGCGCCGCTCGTGTGGGACTCGTGACCTGTATCTGGCTCCACACCGGCGTCGTCCACCTGCTCGCCAACATGCTCAGCCTTGTGCTCGTCGGTCTCAGGCTCGAGCAGCAGTTCGGATTCGGTACGGATTCGTCCACGGAACTGACGTTCCCATTACCTAAACATTCGGAACTGATATTATTCCCGTCAATTTCGTTGCAGTGAGAGTCGGCGTCATCTACCTCGTGTCCGGCGTCCGGGGCAGCCTGATGTCAACTGATAGCAACATGGTAAGCAAAACATTAACTTTGCAATGCTTCCAGTAGACCACTAGCATGCATGTTTTGGGTAATCAATTTAGCTGCTCTGTTGTGTAAATTGAAAGTGAAGAACCCTGATAAGTTAAACGCAGGTGCATGATTGTATAGCTAATCTGATATGCTTTTAAACTGTACCTGGGTACTGAACCCAAGTTAAATATACCCGAGTATTCTCACGCGCACGCATAATATACTGGATAGATAGCTCATGGTTTGTTCCTGTACCGTTCTTGCTAAATGGGTAGCTCATGGTTTTGTGTAGCAGAATATGTTTAAATTTTCTGGGGTACCCTATTTTACTTTGAATAAGCAATAGAAGTGCTCAACATCCATCATGCATAGGCCTGAACATTTATGGTCTCTGTTGATATGTCTTGCTGTGTACGCATAGTGCCTGTACATGCATGGTTGTGTTTTGCAGGTGTAGAGTAACTTTTACTGCACAGGTTAACTTGAGACGGGTTAATTTTTTGTGTGCGGTCTTGCAGTGTCTGTGACAAGAGGGGAGGACTACTTTGCAGTCTCAATGTACCCTGTTCATCAGAGACGACATCTTCGTGGGCGCCTCCGGTGCGCTCTTCGGCTGCTCGGAGCCATGCTGTCAGAGCTCTTCACCAACTGGACCATGTACACCCACAAGGTGGGTGCATCTCCAACCAATTCTGCAGCGGTAGCAGCACCAGCAGTACTTCATTTTGAAAATCCGTCGAGTTTCTGACACTGTCAACGTGGCCGGAATGCATGCAGGCGGCGGCGCTGGTGACGCTGCTGTTCGTGATCGCGGTCAACCTGGCGATCGGCATCCTGCCGCACATGATGCGCCCGACGCCATGGAGTACCTCACGAGCGTGCTCTCCTCCCCCAGCATCCCGATCTTAACGAGCCTAGCGGCCGCCGTCCTTGTCCTGCTCGAGGAGCAGGACGAGGAGGGGCGCATCTAGCCAGCCACAAAGGGCCTGCTCTGTACCACCACGTCATTTGTCTGCTGCAGCATCGAGTTCAATATGTCAGGTGACCCTTCCTATCCCGTCTGATATGATGGTCAATAGTTGCTTGTAGATGAATGATGAAGTGTTGTTGTGAATGTGAATGAGCATCCACAAGTCCGTTTGCGTCATTGCCATAGCTAGTGAATGAGCAGCCACAAGTCTATTAGCGTCACTGCCATAGTTACCTGAATGCAAATGAGCAGCCAGAAGTCTGTATGTACTGTCACATTGCCATCCATAGCTGCCAATCACTAGCTGCCAATCACTGTAGTTAAATAGAATTGCCCCAAAACTATGTGGGAAATTTGGATAACCTTGTTGAATCAGATATCATTCTGACACCTGATTAGCATATCACTTGTCTATGTTCAGTTAACAGTATTCACTCGTCTCCCTATCATGGTTTGTCTTGAATTTTGGTAGTGTGACAAACACATTAGTAAATTCTAGTTTTTGGGTGCTAATTCTAGTTACTTTATATGAAGCAAAAGTTATCTTGCAGCCATCTAATGTGCAATTCTAATAATATTTCATATCCTGTTTTTTAGTTGTATATGTCATTCATGCATTAATTCCTTTTCTTATGTACCAGCTCCCTAATCTTGTTTTTTGTTTTTTGGGTTGCTATCTTAGGAGAGTGTCTTATATGGGGAAGCAAAGCAGCAGCATGCTGCTCCTTTGGAAGGTCGGCTCCTGGACCATTTGTGCTCTACTTGATACCAGCTCTTTGTATTGTTGCTGCATTGATGCTGAGATGTAAGTGAGACGGATGCATTTTCCTGGAATTTGGTTGTGACAGGCAAGACTTACTGTATGTGAGGCTTGTGAGCTCGCTTGAGTGTTCTTTCCTGTAATACTGTAAGCGAGATGGATGCATTTTTTGGTGCTTGTAGTGTTCTTTCTTGTACTCATGTAGTACCTGGAGTAGTTATGTTCTTTCCAGCATGATCAACATCTTACTCCTGTAGTTGTCTTGCCGATAGTACTCCTGTAGGAGTAGCTGTATACCCCTGTAGTTTTTCCTGCCTATAGTGCAGAGATGGAGTAGTTTGTCTTGCCTGTGTGATGTTCTTTCCAGCATCTTAGCTATGTACTCTAATTACTGGAGTATTCTGTAGATTTTTTCAATTAAAACTACTCTAGAGATGTTCTTTCCAGCATCGACATAATTCATTTTCTTTTGTTAATGGTTACTGCTGATGATGCTGACTTTCCATGTATGCTCTCACAATCTAAAGTAATTTATAGTTTTACTAAAACTGTAGTTTTTGTAGTTTTACTTTGTGTTCTTATAGTTTTACTGAAACTGTAGTTTGGTCCATTTGTACACCATCTTTGGGGTCCACGCGTACGCCTCCATGCTTGCAGGAGGCGCCCTTTCCTTCAACCTCGTCTTCCCCTCCAGCGAGCCAGACATTTGGAGGCTCATGTGGATGTGGTCCATCTGGATGTTCAGTAAGTAAGAAATGTGTTTTCCAGCAAATTAGTTCTTTGTTGAGGATGCTTTTTGGTGCTTATCTCTTGATGAAGGGAATATGTGGTGCTTACTGTCGTTCAGTTGCTAAGAATTTTGTTGCTACTGTTAGGAGCAAAGTCCTGTAAGAACTAGTATGTCTTAGGCCTAGGATCAGTTCTTGGTTGGCTTTGCAAATAGGAACATGCTATATCTCGTATATCTTTTTTGTGTGCGAAGGATGCATCTTGTATGTCTTAGGCCTAGGATCTGTTCACTACAAATTTATAAATGATCATCAACCAGCAGAATGAGGATAGACAAGTAGCCTCAAGCTGATGTTGCAACAACTTGAAACGATATGTCTAAATTCTTGAGAATATGTTCTTTGATTCAGTGCTGATGCACAAAAACCTTCTCTGCAATTTATTAACTGGTCATATTCTACTTCTGTAGCTATACCTTCTTTGCGATCCCGTGACTGCTCAAACAGTATATTTGGCAATTCAATTTCACATTGCATGTGTATCATAAACTTATACAGTATAAGCTTAGTTATTTGCATATGTAAAATATGTTGACAAAGTGTTAAGTTGGATTACCGCCTCATGTTGATGGCCTTGTTTCTAAACATTTAATTATGTTTCTTTTTGGTGATCTAATGTTGTTCAGGTTGCTGCTGCTGTGATGGAAGATCAGAAGAGGCATGGAGATGCGCACCACAGCTTTAGTTGATGTTGCACCATGTTTTGGTGCTTGTGTATTTGTTTTTGCTTGTAAGCACACTTGTATGTGCTTGTGTATCTGCTTTTGCTTTTTTTAGTTGATGTTGGATGTGCAGACTTGTATGTGTTGTTGTTTGTATTTGGATGAATGATTTCTGAATTTAATCATTTAATTGAGAGAATTATATAGTGTTGTTGTTCAAATGTCTGGAAATCAGTGAATAAAAAGACCAAATGTTATTGGACCAAATAATATATGGGCTCTAAAAAGGCTACAGCCCAAAAATAATAGTGGACTGGAACATTGTGCATTTCTGGGAAACCTGAACAAAAAGGCCTAATGAAATGGTTTGCAAAAGGGCCATGGCCCAGAAAATTAAAAGTCCGAATTGTAGGGCGTGGCCCATGAAGCCGACCAGAATTAACAAGGAAAAAATATACTAAATGGGCTGAATTGTTGGGCTCGGCCCATATGGACACCTAATCGGACCGGGCTGAATCTTATCAACGACCTTCTCAATTGGTCGCAAATTTGCCACGTCAGATTGCCACGTCGGATCCGAGTGGCCTGGGCAGAGAGCTAGCGACCAAAACAGAAGGTCATAGAATCAACGACCTTTTGTTTTGTTCGTGGAATTCCACGACCTTCTCACAGAGAAGGTCGTCAATTTCAGTTTACAACTGCTAGCTTTTGACCTTCTGTTTTTGGTCACAAAAAGGTCGCAAATGAAAAACAATGACCATTCAGTGACCAATAGTGATGGTCGCAAGTTGACATATTTCTTGTAGTGCGTTGGTTTCTCTCCGTTTCCATTTTTTCTCCGGAAAAACGGAAACTTTCCACTCCATTTCATTTCTACTCCAAGGTTGCCCCGTTACAACATTCCATCAAATACAAAGGAAAACTAACACGCATGTTGATGCATCTCAATGATTCACAGATCATAGCCAATATTTACTTCACAAATAAAGACAAAAGTTTTGAGAGCGTGTACGAAAGAAATACTACTGATGGGGTCACTATGAATTAAACCCTAAACCCTAAACAGGATTTAATTTCCTGGCCAGGTAGAACCTGTCGAAGGAAAGACGGCTGGCACCCTCGATGCTTTTGTGCAGTTCCACTAAAATCGAGCTGAGCATCCCTGATGGCAAAGATATTGAAGAAGTGTGATTGGAATAATACACCAAAAAATACACTTCCGTGATGATGCGTGTTTGTCACAGTAGGTCATGTTTTCTGTCAGGCATGTACATCCATGACAAATTTATGACAGAATCAAGATAGTCATGTTTTCTGTCCACTTCCATGACGATAAATCGCGCGTCATAGAAGTGCTTTCGTCAAGGGTGACCGACATGTGGCATCCACCGTAACGGAACGCCGTTAAGCTATCGGGTCCGGTTTTGGATCCAATAACCCGTTAACAGCCCCGACCAATGGGGATTTTCCAGGTGTAAAATCATCATTGGCTAGAGGAAACACGTGACGGATCACCGTTCGGACAGATGTCATCCGCTCATTGGACCCAAAGCGCCTATGATACGTCGACACGTTGCACGGCCCAACAGAGGCCCATTCCTGTGAAAAGGCCGGCCTGTTTGACTTGGTCAAAAGGTGGCGGGCCGGCCCACGGCAAGCCTGTTAACGGTCTGTTCGCATATAGCCCATTTAAAGCCCGCTAACCCAGGGCCCGTTACGGCCTATCCGAGTTAGGCCCAGTAGCGTCATCTGGGCCGTCCAATATAATTCCAGCCCATTTTAACTTCCGGCCCATGTATGGACCATGACGTCTTTTGGCCTATATGAGGCCCTTAGTAACCCTCGGCCCATTAATGGCCCGTGGTAAAACTGGCCCGTAATGAACAGTGTATCACTTTATACACATTAACGCCCATTATTCCGTTGGGCCGTTTCCAGCCCATGTTATCTTTCAGCCTTCTCAGGGCCCATTTATTCTTGGGCTCATTTCCACCATTAGTTTACCTTCGGCCCGTTACTGTCATTTTCTGCTTGTGGGCCAAATACAGCCCGTGGTTACAGTCGGCCCGTTTGTGGCCCGTTAATACGTTGGGCCATTTTCATAGCGTCATCAAATACGGCCGATTAACGATGACCCGTTATGGTCGGCCCATGAACGGACGATTTCAACTCTAGCCCATTTACGGCCATAATGTGGTCTGTTATTGGCCCATGTTTGGCCAACCGATCATACGGCCCGTAGAAGGCCCATTGATGATACGGCCCGTAGAAGGCCCATTGTGTCTACGCCCCGTAGAAGGCCCATTGTTTCTACGGCCCTTAGAAGGCCCATTGTTTCTACGGCCCGTAGGAGGCCCATGTTAACTACAGTAAATATGTAGCCCATTGTTAATGTGGCCTAGTTTTAAAAAATAGGTTATTGCGGCCACTAGCAAACCGCGGAAAAAGAACTGCAGTGACTACAAGAAAACAAATAAACAAGACAATAAGGAAATAAATAAGAAAGCAACTTACGCTAGGCTATCATGGCTATTACACATATTACATCCACTGGGCATCAATGTTCGCCACAAGTGCAAATATAGGGAACAAAGCAGCATATAAACGCCGTAGCAAAACAAGTCTAGAACTGAAACCACTTCAGAAGAGTTCAAGAAACAATATCCTGGGTACCCATAATGCTGTCAAGATGCTTAGCAAGCTTATTAACTTTCTCTTGTTTGGCGCTTAAATCCTCCAGCACTTGCTGTTGCACCAGAAAGTATGCATCTGAATTCTGCAGGGACTTCCTCAGTCCTTCGGCTTCCTGTCGCATAACATCTGATCGATATCTTTCAACTTGAAGTTGAGACTCAAGAAGCCGAACTGATTCAGGCAGCGAGTTCAAAGAGCTGGTGCCACCAGTAGTAGCCAGTAACTCGAACACTACATCAAGACAGGACTTTGGGGTTGTCTCAGTGTCTTCAATATAGTTTTTATCAGCTTTCTTGGAGAACAACAGGGATGTCTCACTATCTTGAACCTTATCTGCATTACTTCCTTTACCATTGCATAATGGGGGTACTCTTCTCCAATATTTTATCCGCGTTCTAAAAGAGAAACAAACAAACACATCACAGGTTTACAATGTAGTATATGAAACTCATTTTGGTAAACCAGTTCAGTAGTAAGGTGGACAGGATAACAACATGAAACAAACATATATCTATGTAGTATGGCCACTGTATGGTCTATATCATTCTAGTTTATGTTGCCAAATCAAGATAGATACAGTTCGAATCATATCTATTTAAGACAAAGCAGCATAGACAGAATATAAGTGTGGGAAACTACACAGCAATAACAACACTTGTAATGTGCATGGCATGAGAACATAACTTTTTATTCAATTGAAATTGAAATCAACATAGAGCAAGTTACAATAGCAAACACGTTAAAGAAACAGGTTTAAAACATACCTATTGCACCATTGGAGTTTCAATTGCATCCTTCAAATTTGAAATTAGTTGGTATGAGTAAATACAGTGATGCAAGAGCAAAGTAGTATGAACCATACCTACGGAACCTAACCTGAGAACAATTCTTCTTCTGCTTTAAGCGTTGACTTGGGGTTCGGAGTGGTGGTCCTCGTGCTTTGGGCACTGCAGTTGCCTTACTAACTGATCGTGTTTGGGTGCTCTATGGTGGAGACAGTGCTGTGTCAACGGGAACTGGGTTACTATCTGCTGTGGTTGGGGTTAGAAGGTGTGTAGCTGGTTCTCTGTCCAACTGTGTAGGGGTACAATCTGCGTGAGTCTGGGTTATGTGTGGTGGGGCTGGTTGTTGGGCAAGTACAACCGTGGTTCTATCTCTATCGACAGGTAGCACGATCTTTTCTGAAGACCGTGTTTTTACTCCCACAGATACTGCCATCACCCCCTCCAATTGAAATGGCTGATAAACAAAAAGTAATTGAATGTACAGACATTGTAAGATAGACAGGTGCAATGGATAGTAGGGAAGAAAACAGGGCATGAAATAATTCACATTTATGTTGTCTAACCAAACAGAATAGCAGGACATAATTTCAAATATATGATGGCTAATTAAACAGGATAGCATGACACAATTTCACATGTATGATGGCTAACTAAACATGATAGAATGATATACTTCAAAATATGATGACTATGTAAGCAGGATGACATGATATAACTATACGATGTGTCTATTAAAGTGGTTGGCATGCCATAAATCACAAACATGCCGTCGGTGGAAACATGATGGCATGATATAATTCACGGATAGAATGACATAATTCAAAATATGATGACTATGTAAACAGGATGAGATGCTATAACTATATTATGTCTATAGAAAATGGGTTGGCATGCCATAATTCAGATACATGCGTGATTTATATACTAAGGAAGTGAGCAGAGGGCAATCGCATATATGATGTGTCAACTAAGGAGATGTCATTCAATATCGTGTATATGATGCAAAAATTAAGCATTGCAATACAACATATGCATGATATGAGTAATATAACCCTGCCAAGTTTGAGCATACACCTTAGGGGGATAATAGGACTAGTCATCTGCCTCTGAATCCTCCACTGAAGAGCTATCTGTAACCAGCAACATATCTGCTTCAGCAGGTAGCATTGTCTACTCTGAAGACCTTGTTTTCACTCCAGCTTTCTCCATCACCAATTCAAATGGCTGATGCACAGGAAGAGCAGTTGAATATACAAACATTTTCGACGAAAGCAATGTGAAATACAAAAAAAGGACGGCATGATATAATTCACATATACGACGCTTGGCTAAACAGCATGGTATTGCATAATTCACATATATAATGCCTTGCAACAAGATAGCATTGCATAATTCACATATATAATGTCTTGCAACAAGATGTCATTGCATAATTCACATATATGGTAATTAGACACTAAACAGGTGGCATTCACACAAATCATGTCTAAACTAACCAAATGACATGATACCATACACACGATATGAGCAACATAACCCTGCCAAGTTAGAG